>NC_069502.1:686341873-686644373 GCF_027579735.1 Bombina bombina
ATCTGCGTAAGTCGCCAGTGTCTTACGGCACTTTAGAAACTGCCACCGCCTACAAAAACTGACAATTATAAAATCACCCATAACTGTCTAACACGCCTCCCAAAACCTGCCCGACACGTATACCCCTCTATCCGCGATCCCCCCTCTCACTCCTAACAATAAATATATTAACCCCTAAACCGCCGCTCCCGGACCCCGCCGCCAGCTACATTAACTATATTACCCCCTAATATAATCCCCCTACACTGCCGCCACCTATTTTAACTATATTACCCCCTAATGTGAGCCCCCTACCCCGCCGCCACCTACATTATATGTACTACCCCCTAATCTGACCCCCTTACACTGCTGCCACCTATATTAAAATTATTAACCTTCAATCTAATCCCCCTACACTGCCGCCACCTATATTAAATGTCTAACCCCCTAATGTGATCCCCCTACACCGCCGCCACCTACATTAAAATTATTACCCCCTAATGTGAGCCCCCTACCCCGCCGCCATCTATATTAAAATTATTACCCCCTAATGTGAGCCCCCTACCCCGCAGCCACCTATTTTAACTACATTACCCCCTAATCGAATCCCCCTACACCGCCGCCACCTATTTTAATTATATTATCCCCTAATCTAATCCCCCTACACCGCCGCCACCTATAATAAATGTATTACCCCCTAAAATACTAAAATGTCCCTACCCTAAACTAAATAACAAATAGCCCTGAAAAGGGCCTTTTGCGTGGCATTGCCCTAAAGTAACCAGCTCTATTACCAGCCCTTAAAAGGGCCTTTTGCTGGGCATTGCCCCAAAGTAACCAGCTCTATTACCAGCCCTTAAAAGGGCCTTTTGTGGGGCATTGTCACAAAGTAATCAGCTCTTTTACCTGTAATCTGACCCCCCTACACCGCTGCCACCTATATACCTATATTAAATATATTAACCCCTAATCTAATCCCCCTACACCGCCGCCACCTATATTAAATATATTAACCCCTAATCGGACCCCCCTACACCGCCGCCACCTATATTAAATATATTAACCCCTAATCTGACCCCCCTACACCGCCGCCACCTATATTAACTATATTAACCCTAATTATATTAGGGTTAATATAGTTATTATATTAAATATATTATTAATATAGTTAATAATTAATATAGTTATTATATTATATATATTAACCCTATCTAACCCTAACACCCCTAACTTAATTATTATTGCAATAAATCTAAAGAATATTAATCTTATTAACTAAAATATTCCTATTTAAAACTAAATACTTACCTATAAAATAAACCTTAAAATAGCTACAATATAATTAATAATTACATTGTAGCTATTTTAGGGTTTATATTTATTTTACAGGTAACTTGGTATTTATTTTAACTAGGTACAGTAGCTATTAAATAGTTAATAACTATTTAATAGCCACCTAGTTAAAATAAATACCAATATACCTGTAAAATAAATCTTAACCTAAGTTACAAATATACCTACACTATCAATAAATTAAATAAACTACAATTATCTAAACTAAAATATAATTAAATACACTAAACTAAATTACAAAAACAAACAAACACTAAATTACAAAAAATAAAAAAAGATTACAAGAATTTTAAGATAATTACACCTAATCTAATCCCCCTTATAAAATAACAAAGCCCCCCAAAATAAAAAAATGTCCCTACCCTAAACTAAATTTCAAAAAGTAATCAGCTCTATTACCAGCCCTTAAAAAGTGCCTTTTGTGGGGCATTGCCCCAAAGTAATCAGCTCTTTTACCTGTGAAAAAAAGAACACCCCCCCATTACAACCCACCACCCACACACCCCTACTCTAAAACCCACCCTATCCCCCCTTAAAAAAACCTAAGTCTAACCCCCAAGTGCTCCTTACCTGTCCTGAAGACCGGCGGAGAAGGTCCTGTTCCAGGCGGAGAAGTCTTCTTCCAGGCGGCGACCTCTTCTTCTTCCAGGAACCAGCCGGCACGGAGCGGAGGAGTTGAAGGCCGATGACCGCGGAGCTGAAGACTGTCCTCTCTGGAACTGAAGACCGGCGATGCAGGAACTGAAGATCGGTGACGCTAGAACTGAAGACCGGTGCCATGGAGCGTGGAGGATCCTCTTCATACGATCGCCGCCGTACACTGAATCGGAAATTAAAGGTACGCAATTAAAAATGGCGTCCCTTGAATTCCTATTGGCTGATTTGAGCCTTCAAATTCAAATCAGCCAATCGGATGAAAGCTACTTTAATTCTATTGGCTGATTTGAATAGCCAATAGAATAAGAGCTACTGTAATTCTATTGGCTGAATAGAAGTAGCTTTTATCCGATTGGCTGATTTGAATTTGAAGGCTCAAATCGGCCAATAGGAATTCAAGGGACGCCATTTTTAATCGCGTACCTTGAATTCCGATTCAGTGTACGACGGCGATCGTATGAAGAGGATCCTCCACGCTCCATGGCTCCGGTCTTCAGTTCCAGCGTTGCCGATCTTCAGTTCCTGCATCGCCGGTCTTCAGTTCCAGAGAGGACGGTCTTTAGCTCCGCGGTCATCGGTCTTCAACTCCTCCGCTCCACGTCGGCTGGTTCCTGGAAGAAGAAGAGGTCGCCGCCTGGAAGAAGACTTCTCCGCCTGGAACAGGACCTTCTCCGCCGGTCTTCAGGACAGGTAAGGAGCACTTGGGGGTTAGACTTAGGCTTTTTTAAGGGGGGATAGGGTGGGTTTTAGAGTAGGGTTGTGTGGGTGGTGGGTTGTAATGGGGGGGGTTGTTCTTTTTTTTCACAGGTAAAAGAGCTGATTACTTTGGTAATTATTTTAACTAGGTAAAGTAGGTAGCTATTAAATAGTTATTAACTATTTAATAGCTATTGTACCTAGTTAAAATAAATACCAAGTTACCTGTAAAATAAATATAAACCCTAAAATAGCTACAATGTAATTATTAATTATATTGTAGCTATCTTAAGGTTTATTTTATAGGTAAGTTTTTAGTTTTAAATAGGAATATTTTAGTTAATAAGATTAATATTCTTTAGATTTATTGCAATAATAATTAAGTTAGGGGTGTTAGGGTTAGATAGGGTTAATATAGTTAATATATATAATATAATAACTATATTAATTATTAACTATATTAATAATATATATAATATAATAACTATATTAACTATATTAACCCTAATATAATTAGGGTTAATATAGGTGGCTGTAGGGGGACTAGATTACGGGTTAATATATTTAATATAGGTGGCGGGGGTGTAGGGGGATTAGATTAGGGGTTAATATATTTAATATAAGTGGCGGCGTTGTAGGGGGGTCAGATTACAGGTAAAAGAGCTGATTACTTTGTGACAATGCCCCGCAAAACCCTTTTAAGGGCTGGTAATAGAGCTGGTTACTTTGGGGCAATGCCCTGCAAAAGGCCCTTTTCAGGGCTTTTTGTAATTTAGGTAGGGACATTTTAGTATTTTAGGGGGTAATACATTTATTATAGGTGGCGGCGGTGTAGGGGGATTAGGTTAGGGGGTAATACATTTATTATAGGTGGCGGCGTTGTAGGGGGATTAGATTAGGGGTTAATCATTTTAATATAGGTGGCGGCGGTGTAGGGGGATTAGATTAGGGGGTAATATAGTTGAAATAGGTGGCAGCGGGGTATGGGGCTCACATTAGGGGGTAATAATTGTAATATAGATGGCGGCAGTGTAGGGGGATTACATTAGGGGTTAATAATTTTAATGTAGGTGGCGGCGGTGTAGGGGGATCACATTAGGGGATTAGACATTTAATGTAGGTGGCGGCGGGGTCCGGGAGCGGCGGTTTAGGGGTTAAACACTTTATTAGGGATGGTGGCGGGGGATTGCGGTTGACAGGTAGATAGACATTGCGCATGCGTTAGGCGTTAGGTTTTATTTTGCAGGTAGTTTAGGGAGCTACGGGGCTCCAATACTCAGCGTAAGGCTTACTACGCCTGCATTTTGTGGCAAGGTGAAAATGGAGTAAAATGTTTCCATTTTTGCCACTTAAGTCCTTACGCTGTATATTGGATACCAAACTGTGCTGGTTTGGTATACCTGTCTATGGGCCAAAAAACTACGGCCGAAGGCAGAAATATACGAGCGTAACTTCTAGGTTACACTGTATATAGGATGCCAAACCAGCGCACAATTTGGCATCGCCAGCTTTTGCGGGCGACGCTGCATATCGGATCGGGCCCCTGAAGTTTATTTTTATTGAAGATTCATCATCACTTGGGAAGCTTGTTTTTAGACTTATTTAGCAATAGATATATTGAACATAATTGTATCACCAACTAGGATATTATCATTTATTAATTTAATTTATAGGATATTTTGTAATATTACTAGTTTTTATATATATATATATATTTGTTTTAAAAGTTTTTATTCTGTACATCTGAACTGATTAACTTTCAGGGTCAAATAGAGTATTTAACTTGCGCCTATATACCAATCCTTTATATATATATACACACACACACATATATATATATATATATATATATATACCCACACAGACCCCACCCTTAGTTTTTTAAGGGCTTGTATCATTTTTCCTGCTCCATTTTTTGTTTTTTGCTCTTTTATTTCTTACCTCACTTTTACTTGGCTATGCTTTAGACTGAGGTATTTGTGAGGTGGAAGGGGTTATAGAGAACTCTTGGGGTTTGGGAATGGTAAGGAAGGTAATTCCGAGGAGTAATGGATTGTGGACTCTCACGACCATGAAAGAAAGAAATTTATCAGGTAAGCATGTTTTTTTTTTTTCCCAAATAGCAGCTAGTGCTGTACATTGTACCAGGTAGTAACATTTGTAGAAGCAATTTAATGTGCAATATTCTAGCTTTATGGACTAAATAATTTATTAAAAAGGCAAATATTTTGGTTTTAAAAAATGGAGGATTTCCCTAGAATATTATTCTTATTTAATTCAATTTGTGCATCCAGTGTCAAAAGATAGGCGATTATTGTGACCTGCTGCAGCAAATATCTATAATAGCTATCACACACCCCTTCTATGTAAAATCCAGGCATCCACAAAAGCGGAATAGGGGACAAACTCACCTTTCTGTCGGATTTAGCTCACCATCATCAATATCCCAGTGAGGTAGACCACTTCCATCCGTTCTGTGATCCAAGCGCAGTGTGTTAACCACAGCTTTGGTGTGGAATTATTTCACCAGTACGGCTTCTCATGCAGGACTCCTCTACTTCCAGGTATGGTGTGTGACGATTACTGGTGTGTGTGTAGATCACATGCTGTACTTCAGCCAATCAGCGTCTCCAAACGACTTGCCTTTGGCAAAAATGGAATGGAGTAAAAGCAGTCAGCAACCGAAATGAGGACACAGCAGGATTCCAGTTTTTAAACGGACTCCTTGTAGTCCAAAGATAAATATAAACAGCAAAGAGGAATCTTTAACCTAGAAGTTAAAATCCAATTTCTTTATTTAAACCAGAATAACATTCATCAACAGCACAGGAACAGTGAGGAACAGATGCTTAGCAGTAAAATTGCAATACAATAAAAGAAAAGCGAACAAATTACATTTATCTTTTTCCTCTTCTTCCTGTAGGTAAAGCATAAAATTGTGTCCAGCTATGTGAAACTTTAACTTTCCAATAAAATAAATTGGACCATAGAGGTTATGATAAAGTTTGGATGAAAGTCTTGTAGAAGTGTCTAAATCTTTATCTTCCTTTATTCATGTCGGCTGCTTAATTTATGAACTCGCTAGTACCTGAATATGTCACTATAATGGTCTGAGAAAAAAACAAAAATCTGTTGATAATTTTGTGTCTTTGGATAAATGTCTGTTTCACATGATTTTTTTGCAATTCTCTATTGTCAGCAGGAAGGAGTTAGCGGAGAAGCAACATTAAGACGTCTGGTAGTTGCTTCCAACTCCAAATAGACACAAGACAGTGTATACCATAAGAAAAGAAATATATATATATATATATATACACAGTATATATATATATATATACCGTAAGAAACTGAATATGAATACATAATATTATATATGTAGAAAAGAATGGGCAGACACTCCAAAAGTCAGTTCAATATATTTTACTCAAGGCAGCAGTACATACAGAGCAATGTTTCGGGGTTCACACCCCCTCCTCAGGCTCAATACAAATGAATGTAACATGCAATCCTTAAAGGGACAGTTCACCCAAAAACTTTCTCCCCTTTAAATTATTCCCAATGATCCTTTTTACCTGCTAGAGTGTATTAAATTGGTTGCAAGTAGCTCCTTTACTCATATTTCAGTATTTGAAATAGCTGATTAAGCTTGTGGTTTCCCAACCTATACTGAAAGTTTTGATACTGGCGTATACGCTATTGACAAGCCTAAATAAACACAGCCAGCAGAAGATATTACACTGTCAGTGGGGGGCTTGATAGTTAAGTAATAAAATGATAATTTTCCATTGTTCTCTCTATGTATTGAGCTTTGGTGTTCCAGACAAATATAAGATAAGGAAGCAAGTCTGTATACATAAAAGTGATAACATAATGAGATCTGATATTACCTGAAGCTCAACCCATTGTAAAAGGCTGTGGTTTCAAAGCACAAAACCAGCTACTTCAGATACACAAATAAACCCGAAAATGCAATTTCTCAAATATTTTATACTCTGCAGTTGGTATAACAAGTCATTTAAAATACATTTATGGAAAAACAATTTTACAGTGTACTGTCCCTTTAAATAGCCAAACAATCCCACCCCCTACCAATTATGACATCATCAAAATCCTCATGTGAAAAAATAAAAATTTAAAGTGCCAACATATTTCAACACAAAAATTGTATAATTTTAAAGGAGATAGAATAATAACCAAAATAACAGCTAACAATTTGCAAAGAAAATTATTTTCTTTAAATCATTTATCATACCATAGATAATTCAATCAAATAAACCTTCAACTAAACTCCTTATAAATGTTTTCACTAAAAATTTAAACTAAATATTAAATAAATGTAAATATGACATACTCATAACCCTAACCTAGTTCCTCCCTACTTAACCATTAATTTATTTTCATCATCTTTTTCTTAATATACATTACAGAAAAAATTAGAAAAAGCCAGTGAGATTATGTTCCCTATTAAGGCCCTTAGGATACATCGTACTAAGCCTATGTATCCACATGGCTTCTTTTTTAAGTAACATTTTCTCCCTATCGAAGCCAATCGTACCTTTGGACACCTGATCCAATACCATAAATTGCAACTGATTGACCTGATGTCCCCTCTCAAAAAAATGATATGGGACAGGAAGGTGTCTCATTTTAGGGTTCCTAATGGTAGACTTATGTTGTGTTAAGCGATCCTTAACGGGCTGTATCGTTTCCCCAATGTACAGTAAGCCACATGGGCATTTGAGCGCATACACAACATAAGATGATTTGCAATTAAAATGACCTTTAATGTGAAAAAGTTTACCAGAAAAGGGATGACTAATAGTTTTACCTTTTATAATACTGTTACAGTGAGAACAACTTAAACAGGGAAAGGTTCCATTTTGTATGGGTCTAAAGACCCTTTGTGTATTCCTTAGGGGTTTAACCCTAGCCCTTACTAATTGTTTACCAATGGAATTACCTTTCCTAAAAGAAGACAAAGGAGGGTTTTTAAATTCCTCAATTTCAGGCATAGATTCTCTTAACATGAACCAATTTCTACAAATCACTTTATGTAACTTGACACTAATGTCACAAAAATCTGATACAAAGGCCAATTTTTTAATTACACTAGTCTTTTCCTTTGGTTCAAGATCTATAGTCTCTAACTCTCCTGGGGAATACCCCCTCTCCTGAAATCGCCTGCGCATCTCATTTAAGCGCATAGAGCAAATCAGAGAATCAGAGACTATTCTCTTCACTCTAAGGAACTGAGATTTAGGAACACTTTTGAACACCCTAGGTGGGTGATAGCTTTGACGGGATAGCAATGTATTTTTATCCGTGGGCTTTCTAAAAATATCTGTTTCAAAGTTGTCACCCACACGTATTACCACGGTGTCTAGGAACGCTACTTGATCAGTGTGATAATTAGCAGTAAATTTAACAGTCGGTACCTTATTCTGTATTTTATTGCGGAACACCTCAAAGGATTCGATGTCACCCCGCCGTATGATGAAGAGATCATCTATATAACGCCACCATGCTAAGCAATTCTGAAAATCAGGATCAGTATATACTACCTGTTCCTCCAACTGATCCATGAATAGGCAAGCATAGGCAGGG
Organism: Bombina bombina; assembly: GCF_027579735.1. Classification (NCBI taxonomy): domain Eukaryota; kingdom Metazoa; phylum Chordata; class Amphibia; order Anura; family Bombinatoridae; genus Bombina; species Bombina bombina. Next base: position 686,350,163 of record NC_069502.1, read on the forward strand.
GCCACATTCGAACCCATTGAGGTGCCCCGCAACTGCAGAAAGAACCTGTCGTCAAAAGAGAAATAATTATGAGTTAAAACCAACTCAAGCAACTCCATAAAAAAGTTAATTTGTACTTCAGAATATTTTTCTGATTTTACCAAAGCAGACCAGGCACTATTTAAACCATCAGCATGGATAATAATAGTGTAAAGACTACTAACATCCCATGTAGCCATAATGATATATTCTGGTAGATCAGAAAAATTTCTAATTTTATTCAAGATGTCACCCGTGTCTTTCAAAATATACATAATATTTTATATATATATATATATATATATATATATATATATATATATATTGTTTATTACACAAGTGCCCTTTTCTATGTTGATTTCAATCAATCGTATTTGCAAATGTCAAATTGTACTACTCTCTCTAGATAGTGATATTGGTCAATTATTAGAATTGTTTTACACCAGCTACTTATAAAAACAAAGCTGCTGTCTCTGTATTCTGTGGAATTCTTGTATAAATCACATGAGAATAGTTACATTTAAATCTTAATTTCTTATAAACATGGTCATTAATGTACCACTTGCCTTATAAATTACACCATAGATGCAGAGGGAATCCTTTGATTGTTCAGGCTTAATTTACTTACAGCAAGAAATTAGTATCTATACTTGTGTCTGTTCGGTAGCAACCTCATCACCAGATTTTCAACCTCAATTATCTATCATCTTCGTACTCTGAACTCCTTCCACAACAATTAATCCTGCCACTAATTAACTCATACCACCTTTTAACCTCCTGCTGCAGCTCTCCCACCTCTAGTATTCCCTAATATCCTGACAGCATCCCCCGCTACAGTTATCCACCACATCCAGTTAAAGCCCCATTCTTCCTTCCCCGTCAGCTAGTTATTCCCACATTTTATTGGCAATTAATTCAAGTCCCTATATCTAAGTCACCCCACAACAACCCCCATTTCACCATACATATAGTCCACACTCATGAAATGTCCCTATCGGCTTGAACTTCTACCTCTTTAAGTTCCCTGCGCCTGCAAAAAGCTTCTTATCACACAAACCCTCACCCAATGTTATCTTCCACCTACTGTAGCCTTTCTTTTTGACCCCCTCTGAGGATTCTAACCTACCATAAACAACTATGCAAGTCACCCAACCTCCAACAACCACTTGCCAACGGCAAGATATGCACTACAAGAATATCCCATTATAAGCATTTCCTTATAATGTTTTATATATACCAAAAATATGACTTTAAAATATATGAAATCAGGAAATGTTATATATTAAGTAAGAACATTTTCATGAATATGAATATAAGATATTGCTTATTATTCTGAAGAATTATATATTAACACATGAGTCTAACAGATATCACTTTAATAGTTTATTAAATACTATTGAATATTGTTGTGTTTATGTCAGCTTGGTTGTTCATACATGAAAGTACATTTTTATCTGTAAACTTCAGATTAGAAGAATGTTGTACATACATTGGGATAGAGTTAACCTTAAAAGGACAGTCTAGGCCAAAATAAACTTTCATGATTCAGATAGAGCATATAATTTTAAACAATTTTCCAATTTACTTTTATCACCAATTTTGCTTTGTTCTCTTGGTATTCTTAGTTGAAAGCTTAATCTAGGAGGTTCATATGCTAATTTCTTAGACCTTGAAGGCCACCTCTTTTCAGAATGCATTTGAACAGTTTTTCACCACTAGAGGGTGTTAGTTCACGTATTTCATATAAATAACACTGTGCTCATGCACGTGAAGTTATCTGGGAGCAGGCACTGATTGGCTAAACTGCAAGTCTGTCAAAAGAACTGAAATAAAGGGGCAGTTTGCAGAGGCTTAGATACAAGATAATCACAGAGGTTAAAAGTATATTATTATAACTGTGTTGGTTATGCAAAACTGGGGAATGGGTAATAAATGGATTATCTATCTTTTAAAACAATAAAAATTCTGGTGTAGACTGTCCCTTTAAAACCTTACAGTACTAGGGATGTAAATCTTCAGCAAGATGGAAGCTTTAAGTACTTTACACCAGATTATAGAGTAGAGTATTCAATTTAAAAATAAAAAGTTCAATTAGTTTGTGTCTTAAAACTTACCTTGTTTTGCTATCTTTTGCCGCAATTCAGCTAGTTGTCAGTGTACTGAGGAAGACCCATTAAGTAGAAGCATGCAAGTGTTTTGAGCAGTAAATTGCAACAATGCTGTGTTCAAGACATTTATGCTCTCATGGGAAGAAACTAAGTTTAAACATTGGACACCAAGAGAAAATTGTACACTCAGTCTGAATCATGAGTATTTAAAGGGACACTAACCCCCCAAAAAATGTTCTTTCATGATTTAGGTAGGGGATACTATTCTAAACAACCTTCCAATTTACTTCTTTTATCTGATTTGCTTAATTCTTTAGATATCCTTTGTTGAAGAAATAACAATGCACATGGGTGAGCCAATCATACGAGGCATCTATGTGCAGCAACCAATCAGCAGCTACTGATATGCTTTTCAGCAAATTATATCAAGAGAATGAAGCAAATTAGTTAATAGAAGTGAATTAGAAAGTTGTTTAAAATGGCATACTATTTCTAAATCACAAAAGAAAACCATTGGGTTTCATGTCCATTTAATTTCTTACATAAGGTGGTGAGAGACCACGAACCATTACTCCTGGGAAATCAACTACTTGCACAAGGTTTTAATCCTTCTCACCTCTCTAATATCCCAGTTTTTTTCTTTGCCTTTCCAGGAGCAGGTGAAGATTGAGGTGTTCAGGAATTTATTTTTATTGAAGGATCTTTGAATCTGTATCCCCTCATAAAGTGAAACTTTGAAGAGATGGGCATAGGAGAGTACTGGCTGTGAAATGTAAATCTCCTGCAGGAGTTGGGGTCGTGAGCCTGCCTAAGGTGTCACTGGGACTAGTCCTGTAGTCTCCTCCTGTTAGGCCGTATAAATGTACTCCCTCAATATATCCTCCACATCCAGTTAAAAAAAATATATTTCACACAAAAGTTATAAGGACTCAAAGATACCAGGGCCCCTATTTATCAAGGTCTGGCGGACCTGATCAGACAGTGCGGATCAGGTCCGCCAGACCTCCCTGAATACGGCGAGCAATACGCTCGCCGTATTCAGCATTGCACCAGCAGCTCACAAGAGCTGCTGGTGCAACGCCGCCCCCTGCAGACTCGCGGCCAATAAAAAAACGTCCCAGAGTAAAAAACAAGCAAAATTTAAAAAAATATGTCACACTGTTGTCAGTCTGCCGCGGCACACCTGAGGATCTCTCACGGCACACTAGTGTGTCACGGCACACTGGTTGAAAAACACTGTACTAAACTGCGGGGAAAAATACGATTATTTACAATCCTGAACCAGTTAGCTCACAGTGATACACATTCCATGTATACCCGGCCGATAATCAGGATACCTCGTCGTCGGTCTGGAAGTGTATATATGGCTTACTGGCTTATCCAGTTTGTTTACTGATTTCCCTTTGAGAGTGACCTTGATAATGCAAAAGTATGATTTTATGTCTGTCAATGTCAGCATTCCCTACTTACCCGGCCGCCGTCACGGCTAATGCTGGGTCTCTGACCGCTCCCCTGGCCGCCTTTGCGGAGAAGACAGGCCCCAGTGATCCGTCTCGGCATCCCACGTGGAGAGACTCCAAGACCAGACTATCAGCAGTAGTAGCTGTGAATCTCTAGGTGCGCGCAGCCACACGCTGCCTAGATTTAAAGGACCAGTAACTGATTACAGGAACTCCCACCTGAAAGGCACAGGTGTGGGAGTTCCTATAAAAGGCTACTCAGTGCTTCACTCTGCACTGAGTTATTGTCTTGGAAGGTGCTTTCCTGGTTCCTGCTCCTCTGCTGAAATATAAGACCCCTGTTATATGCTTCTATTACTGCTGAGACCAAAGACCTCTGCTGACATACTTGGGTATGCTTATACTGCCGCTGGGACCAAAGATCCCTGTTGTAATACTGATGTATGCTTCTACTACTGCTAAGACCATAGAACTCTTCTGACATACTTGGGTATGTTTATACTACAGCTGAGACCGAAGACCCCTGTTGTATGTTTCTACTACTGATGAGACCAAAGACCTCTGCTGACATACTTGGGTATGATTATACTGCCGCATTGACCAAAGACCACTGTTGTAATACTGATATATGCTTCTACTTTTGCTTAGACCAAAGACCTCTGCTGACATACTTGGGTATGTTTATACTACAGCTGAGACCAAAGACCCCTGTTATATGCTTCTACTACTGCTGAGACCAAAGACCTCTGCTGACATTCTTGGGGTTGCTTGTACTACCGCTGAGACCAAAGACATCTGTTATATGCTTATTCTACAACTGAAACTTGTACCTACTTGCATATGCTATCTTGTTCCTGGACATTTCACAAAATATCTTACCAACAGTACCCGCTGAGTTCTGTGCTTGTTGAGAGACTTGTACCTACTTGCATATGCTACCCTGTTCCTGGATATATCACAAAATATCTTACCATTAGTACCCGCTGAGGTCTGTGCTTGTTGAGAGACTTGTGTTTAAAATTGCATTGTAAGATTTGTTCTGGTACAGTTCTGTTTTCTTATTTGAATAATCTGTTTCTGCATATCATTCCTTCAGTAAAGGTTACTCTAGAAATACCTTTTTTTGGTTGTTATTCCGGCATACTGAGTTCCAGACACCTCCCCTCACCTCACAGTCAAATTCTGTGATCTTTGGCATTTTTAATGGAATTATGTGATTGAAATTTGATCTTATTAGCAAGCTTTCAATGAATTAATCTCATACCACATGTGTATGTAATGCTCAAGCATATCTTGCACAAACCTGGTGTAATAGACCTTTTTCACAGCAGTCATTTTGAATAGTAGGACAAAAACAGGTGTTAGCAATGACATTAATTAGTGTTCCATTCCATTTAGGTTTAAGAGAGCCAGGTTCCTGCTATTGCTCAAGTGTAAGGGGAGGTCACACTAAATACTTGTCACTTTAGCCTATTGAAGCATTTTTTTCTGATTTTTTTCCCCAGTTTTTTAATACTGCATACAAGTATCCAGAATTTTCTTGTTATATTTCAATATAGAGATTGAGAAATAATTATATATGGTCATTATACCATTGCTAAAACAACAAATCTAATGGTAGCCCAAGACTTTTGCACAGTACTGTGTGTGTGTGTGTGTGTGTATATATATATATATATATATATTTTTTTTTTTTATTATTATTATTATTATTATTTTATGTAAGGGGGTCTTACTTATTGCTCACATTTATTGTCCTGAACTATTGGGGCTTGCTCTTAAAGTCTCAGTAGGATAATTTACTGTTGTATTTACTTAAATTTGTGCAGTAAAATTGATTTAGTGGCACTTACTTTTATAATTATATCCTTTAGAAGTTAGATCCACTGATCACTTATTTTGTTAAACTAAGTGTATTGCAAGCTTATTGTATTACTTCTAGTGCACCTTTGCAATTTTGTAGGGATATTTTTATGCATTTTAACCAAACAAATGCAATTTTTTTTCCTTTAATGGATCTTGTTCTCCTTTTGTTGCTGTTGTATACACCCTGTTCCAAATTATTATGCAAATTCTATTTCAGTGTCACAAAGATTACATTTTTTTTTCAGTTTAACTCATGGATGGCATTGTGTCTCAGGGCTCTTTTGATCACTGAAAACAATCTCGGACACCTGTGATAATTAGATTGCCAGGTGAGCCCAATTAAAGGAAAAACTACTAATGGAGGGTGTTCCACATTATTAAGCAGAGCACCATTTTCAAGCAATATGGGGCAGAAAAAGGATCTCTCTGCTGCCGAAAAGAGTAAAATAGTTCAATGCCTTGGACGAGGTATGAAAACATTAGATATTTCACGAAAACTTAAGCGTGATCATCGCACTATTAAGAGATTTGTGGCTGATTCAGAGCACAGACGGGTTTGTGCAGATAAAGGCACATTGAGGAAGATTTCTGCCAGATCCATGCATTGGATCAAGAGAGCAGCTGCTAAAATACCATAACATAGCAGCAAACAGATATTTGAAGCTACTGGTGCCTCTGGATTCCCACGGACATCAAGGTGTAGAGTCCTCCAGAGTCTTGCAACTGTGCATAAACCTTCCATTCGGCCACCACTAACCAATGCTCACAAGCAGAAATGGCTGCATTGGGCAGAAAAATACCTGAAGACTAATTTTCAAACAGTCCTGTTCACTGATGAGTGCCGTGCAACCCTGGATGGTCCAGATGGATGGAGTAGTGGATGGTTGGTGGACGGCCACCCTGTTCCAACAAGGCTGCGACGTCAGCAAGGAGGTGGTGGAGTCATGTTTTGGGCCGGAATCATGGGAAGAGAGCTGGTCGGCCACTTTAGGGTCCCCGAAGGTGTAAAGATGACCTCTGCAAAGTATGTGGAGTTCCTGACTGACCACTTCCTTCCCTGGTACAGAAGGAAGAACTATGCTTTCCGTAATAAAATCATCTTCATGCATGACAATGCACCATCTCATGCTGCAAAGAATACCTCTGCATCAATGGTTGCTATGGGGATACAAGGAGAGAAAGTCATGGTGTGGCCTCCATCCTCCCCTGACCTCAATCCTATTGAGAACCTTTGGAGCATCCTCAAGCAAAAGATCTATGAGGGTGGGAGGCAGTTTACATCCAAACAGCAGCTCTGGGAGGCTATTCTGAAATCTTTGCAAACAAATTCAAGCAGAAACTGTCCAAAAACTCACAAGTTCAATGGATGCAAGACTTGTGAAGTTGCTATCAAATAAGGGGTCCTATGTTAAAATGTAACGTGTAAATGTTTAAAAAGTTAAAATGTTGTTCAAAGTTTGATTGAAATAGCTTTTGATTTCAGTAAATATGCTGCAAACACAACAAATATTTTTTTTTCAGTTCTTTACAACCTATAAAGTGTTTTGAAACTTACTGTGCATAATAATTTGGAACAGTGCATTGTAAGTTTTTTATTTTGAAAAAAAAAATACTGTTATCATTAGGAGGTTTGTTCAATAAAATTTGAATTGTACTCTTAATAGTTGATAGCATGAGAATTATGCTGACTGTTGTTTACATCAATTATTTAGGTAAATGAGAAAGATATAATTGGCATAATAATTTGGAACAGGGTGTAAAGGAGTTCTACTCCAGGATTTTCTGTTCTCTTTAACTTTTTTTTTTTTTTTGGTTTCAAAGCAGCTTTATTGATATAAAATGAATATGACATTACATAGTGAGCAGAAACATACATGCCTATTATTAACATTAATTATGAGAAGCTGCTATAATATCTCTCATTCTGTATACATTAATATAATCAAAATAACAGTATTAACAATAAACAAACAAAATATCTATGAGTCAGAAAATCGAGTGATGTGTATACTATTGCTCTACCCCATGTTCCAAAATTGTGTGATTAAGTTTGAGTGGAATTAGAATTCTGCAGCTATGTGGGATTCCCAAGCTATTTTCATTTGTGTATAAATATGCTCTAGTTTGTGCAGCATATAAGCGTATTCCTCTAATTCTAGGTAGTGGTGATATTTGCTGAGCCAGAGAGCCAATGTGGGTGTCTCTTTACTTTTCCATTTTTGGGCTATTAAGGTCTTTATACTATTGCTGGCTGTGAAGATCAATTTCTTTTTATAAGTTGGGAGTTTATGCGGCAAGTTATTGAGTAGCCAAAACAGAGGGTCTGAGGGTATTTCAGCGTTTATCATCTTTGAGGTGGCCTTAATGATTATTTCCCAGCAAGCTTTTATGGGGGGCAAGTCCACCAGATATGGCCCATAGTACCTGATGACTTTTCACACCTCCAACACCTATCGCTGGTAGAGGTAAATAGTTTATTTAGTCGAGAGGTTGTCCAATACCACCTTTGAATGATTTTTAGATTGGTCTCAATGACCTTGCTAGAGGAAGATACTCTGGAAACATTAGAGAAAATTCGGGACATGTCGAATTGTGATATTTCTATGTTTAGGTCTTTAACCCAACGATTTATAAAGTAAGGGGTGTGACCTGGAGGCATAGTCTGCAGTAATAAGTAAACTGTAGATAGGGTGCCTTTAGTGGGATTGGAGGCTTTACATAAGGTTTCAAAAGGGGTAGTCGGTCGGAGTAGATGTTTCCTATCTGGGTGTTTTAGAATGAATGAGTGGCATTGGTGGAGTAACAACCAGTCAGCGAACATTTTAAAATTGCTCTCAATCAGGTCAACGAGGGGAAGAAATCCTTTTCATTGCCTAACTGAAAAATCATGATCGCGCAGTGCGTCAGAAGTCGGTAAGTCCCCCAATTTTGGCCTGGGATGAAATCTGCATTATCTGTGATAGGGGTCATAGGGGAGGCTCTAGAAGATAGTAACGGGTTTTCTATAAGTGTTGTGTCCCACACCGTGTATGCTTTCCAAATTATGGGATTAAGTTTGACCGTTTGAGATGTGATGGGTTTCGGCAGCCAGCATCTGGACCCGAAGTGTTTTATCTCAGTCATATCGTGTTCTAGCCCAACCCACTTCTTGTGGTTGTAGTTAACAAACCAAAGTCTATAATCCTTTGGAGAAATGTGGCTTTCCTGTAGTTTTTCAGGTTAGGGACTCCCCAGCCCTAACCGGCACACACATGAGGTGTTTATTTATTCTAGCTCTACGTCTATCCCATATGAATTCAAAGATCCTAGTTTGGAGATTTGGTATATAATTAGTGGGGATAGGGATTGGGAGGGTTTGAAAAAGGTAGAGTATCCTTGGTAAAACATTCATTTTTATGGTGTTTATCCTGCCCAGCCAGATGATATTCCCTGATCTCCAGGAGGACATGTCCGCTATTAAAGTACGTTGAAGTGGTAAGTAGTTGGTTTTAAATAGGTCTTGTGGATTAGGTGTGAGGTATATGCCTAGGTATTTTAATGCAGAGGGTTGGATGCGAAAAGTGCATAAATTGCTGATGTGGGTTAAAGTGAAGTCATTACAGTTTATGGTTATAAGCTCAGTTTTTGTTTTATTAATTCAATATTTGGAAATGGCTTGAAATGTATCTAATTCTGACATTAACGGGGGATGGATGTGGTTGGATCTGTGATTCAAAACAATATGTCATCAGCGTAGAGATGTATTTTGTGACTGGGACCATGAATCCGTATATCCTGAATATCCCCATTAGCTCTAACAGCAGAAGCAAACGCCTCCACCACACACGCAAAAAGTAAGGGCGATAGAGGGCATCCTTGTCTGGTGCCATTTGAGATGTTGAATGGGTTTGAAAGGATTCCATTGACTCTAATCCTGTCCGATGGGGAGTTGTATAGCGCCATTATTTTTAAATAAAATTATCGCCTAATTGGAATTTATGGAGGATTTTATGGAGTAAGTGCCGGCAAACGCGGTCAAACGCCTTTTCCGCGTCCGCCGACATCACCACGGCAGGAATATGATTGATGTGGGCAGAATTTATCAGGTCTATCGCTCGAACCGTGTTATCCTTTGCTTCCCTGGATGGAATGTACCCCACCTGGTCGCTATCAATAATATGTGGGAGGATTAGGTTGAGTAGCTAATATTTTAGCATAGATCTTAAGATCTATGTTTTGTAGGGATATGGGCCTAAAGTTGGCAACGGAATCCGTGGTTTTGCCTGGCTTAGGAAGAACCACTATGTGTGCCTCCAAAGCGGATTTCGGGAAGGGGTCGTGTTAGTTTATTTTGTTAAATAGGTGTAACATATTAGGGGAGAGAATGCCTTTAATTTTTTTATAATATTGGTCTGTGAACCCATCAGGGCCGGGGGCCTTATTGGAGGGAAGGTTTTTTATAGCATCTTTTAATTCCTCTAGTGAGATTGGGCTACTTAATTTCTGTTCTTGATCTGAAGTGATTGATGGGAGCGAGATGTTAGGTGTTTCTCAATAAGTTTAGCTTTGTCGATAAGGAACGTCGGGACATCTTGAATATAGGAGGTAGAATTCTTCTGCTATTTTTTCTGAGGAGTGAACTATTGTGCCCTGTTTATTTTTTAAAGTTAAGATATATGCCTTATGTGTTTTTCTTTTTAATTTACGGGCTAGGAGAGGCCCGCTTTTATTACTACCTTCAAAATATTTTTGTTGTAATTTAAGGGCTATTTTTTTGCAGTCTTTTCCGATTAAGGAATTAATTTGTGTTTTACACTCTGTGATATTCTGTACTAATCGGCTATCTAGGGGGGTTTTCTTAAGCTGATCTTCTAATTTAGCTAGAGTATCTAGCATAGCGTTCAGTACAGCATTATTTTGTTTGATGTGATGAGCTTTAATGCTGATAAATTTACCCCAAATAACCGTCTTGTGTGCTTCCCATAGAGACCTGACATCAGTAACCGAGGCAGCATTAATAGAGAAATATTCACATAACAATTTTTCGATGCGCTGTGAGTATATTGGGTCTGTAAGAATGGAGTCATCTAGTCTCCAATTAAACTGGGTAGGATGTTTGTGTGGCCAGTTAAAAGAACATTTCACCATGGAGTGATCTGACCAGGGATTGGGAATAATCTTTGTCTGTCACTCTAGAAAAGCTGTTCACATCGACCATGAAGTAGTCTATACGGGAGAACCTGTGGTGCGGGTTAGAGTAGAATGTATAGTCTGTACTGTCCGGGTTGTGTATCCGCCATACGTCGTGTACAGTCAAGTCCCTCAAATTTTTTTAACTGAGTTTATTACTTTGTGAAGTACTGAAGATAATTTGTTAGAGTTATCTAATAATGGGTTGAGTGTGAGGTTAAAATCGCCGCCCATAATTAAAGTGCCCTTAGTTACGTCAAGTAGCAAATTGGTTAGGGTTTTGAAGAACTTATCTTGTTTTAAATTAGGAGCATATACGTTTGCCATAGTGATCATTGAATTATATAATTTACCCACTAGTACAAGGTATCTGCCTGATTTGTCTGTGTATTTTTTCACTAATTGTAAGGGTATGTTGTTTTTTAGAAGAATTCCAACCACTTGTGTCTTCTGAGTGTTTGAAGCATAGTGGGAGTCCCCAAATTTATATGTAAAAGTCTTTGGCTCTTTCCCTTTTAAAAAATGAGTTTCTTGGAGGAAGACTATATCTGCCTTTTTTTATGAAATCTCTAAGAGCTATATTCCGCTTCTGTGGACTGTTAAGGTCTTGAGAGTTGACTGTGAGGAATGTTAAGTGTTCTATCTTAGAGTCGGCCATTAGAGTGTGATGGTGTTGGTGTAATAGGATAAAAGTTGCAATGTGATTATGGGGAAATCTGCAGAAAGAGGGGAGCACGTGAAAGTTCTGGGAGTCCTAAGTGAAAATTTTAAAATAATATGAAGGAGAGCATGTACTGTTCTCTTTAACTTTTAATGGTTAGGACTGCTATACCCCCGCCCCCCCCCCCAGGTCAGTAAGTTAATTTCTGATGGCCATCAATTTAATCTTGATCAAGTTATGGTATACATTTTGGCTTGGGTAAGATATTTTAATATTTTAGATTTCCAAGACCTTAATCCAGCTACTCCAAAAAACAAAATTCAAATATTTTGATTTCTATCCTTTAACTAAACCTCTAGAGGTATTTCCAATTCCAGGCAGCCATTTCAGGATTTTTTTCTCTAGAAATAGGCCATGCCAAGAGTTACTTTACTCAGTTTTCTGCTTTTTTTTTGTAGAGCTAGGTTGGCGTATCAATTTTCACTACAGCCATATGAATTCTATTCCCTGTGTATACAAAATTTGGTTTCTTTCTTTTCAAAGGCCTTGTTTTCTACAAGGGGGTTCTCTGTTTTCAACAGATTTGACATTAGTATGATTTTGCATTCTCCTTACTTTAAATCTGTCCAATTTTGTTCCCAGAAGATGCTGCTGTTTTAGATTGTCCAAATTTTTTGGCAATGTCATTACAAAAATTGGAATAAAGGCCACACACCTATAAGAAACCTTCTTCCTCTTATAAATAGCTTGAACTTTCAATACAGAATCTATTCTGATAGTTGATAGGTTATTCCTTTCTCAAAGGGGCCTAGTTTCTAGATGCACAGAACCTCTAGATTATAATCATAATTGCATGTGGTCACAATCTAGGCTTCAGACGTAGATTTCCTTTGATGAAAGTTATTCTGACTCCTTCTCTGAAAAATCCTGTACAGACAGGGGTACCCTTTTTTTTTTTAGCCCTTGACCATGAACCTAGATAGTGTTAGTCCCTGTTCCAGTTTTCGAGTAACATCAAGGACTTATTTAAATCCCAAAAAAGAAAGAACTTTCTGACCTGTTTTGGATCCCTAATTTTTATCAGTTTTTCCTATTATTGGCAATGAGAGCCCACAAAGATATTCATAACCTATAGGAAATACTTCACCTGGCCACCAGAAGGAGGCAAAGACACAGCAAAAAAGCATTGAAGTATCCCTCCCATTTATCCTACCCTCTCAGTAGTTCTTTGCCTTGTCTCATGAAGGTAGGCAGAGAGAGGTGCTCTGCAGGAAAAATAAAGAAATTGTTTTAGAAAGGATGAATTTTGCTCACGGAATTGGTGGATGACCTGGCGGTCCCCTGGCACTTCACTCTAGTATACCTGTTTCCCCCGGTTATACTATTGCCCAGAGTGGTAGCTTGGATCAAGCAGAAGAGAATCTCAGTCATTCTTTTGGCTCCTGCATGGCCATGCAGGACTTGATATGCAGACATAGTGAACATGTCTGCTCCTCCATGGCGGTTGCCTTTACGACCGGACCTGTTAGCTCAGGGTCAAAATCTAGATACTCTGAGGCTGACTTCCTGGAGATTGAATGGGTAATTTTGTCCCAGAGAGGATTCTCTAAGAAGGTGATTGATACTCTCATTCAGGCACACAATCCTGTTACTAGACACATTTATTATAAAGTCTGGAGATCTTACTTATACTGTTGTGATCAGCATGGGTTCTCTTGGCACAGAGTGAAGATACCACCTATTTTACAGTTTCTTGAGGATGGTCTGGAGAAGGGCATGTCAGCCAGTTCCATTAAGCGTTAAATAAGAATTTTGCTCGTATGCCAGAAGTTCAGGAGTTTGTTCAGGCTATGGCCAGAATTAAACCAGTTTACAAACCTTTTGCTCCTCTGTGGAGCCTTAACTTTGTACTTCAAAGGGCTCAGTTTGAGCCTATGCATTCTGTTGATATTAAGTTGCTCACTTGGAAAGTGATCTTTTTGTTAGCCATTTCCTCTACTCACAGAGTATCAGAATTAGCTGCTTTGCAGTGTGACCCACCATACTTGGTGTTTCATTCCGATAAGGCTGTTTTGAGGACAAAGCGGGGTTTCTTACGTACAGTAGTTAACACCCATTACATTAACCAAGAAATTGTGGTTCCAATCTGTCATCCTCCAAGGATAGGTTGTTGCACATTCTACCTGTGTGGTGTCCACTTCTTTGGCCTTCAAGAAAGAGGCTTCAGTTGAGAAGATTTGCAAGCCTGCGACTTGGTCTTCCTTACACACTTTCAAGAAATTCTTCAGATTTTATGTTTTTGTCTCAGCAGAGGCATCCTTTGGGAGAAGGGTTCTACAAACAGGGGCACCTAATGATTAAGACTGCCTTCCCTATGTTCCATCCCGAACATTTGTGTACTCCACAGCTTAGGTAGTGATTTGCCTATAAGTAATTAATGTTTTTGTCGACTCTTACTGCCAATAGAAGGAAAATAAAAGTCCATTCTCAGAAACTCTTTCTTCTCCCTTATAAGTTATTATATAAGACTCTTGGTATAGCATGCAACTTTTCTTTTTATGGTAAAATACAGATCCAAGTTCAAACTTCGTATTGGCTATATGTTTGGAAGTTTTGGGTGAATTCTGTCACCATCATGTATTTTTTTGCCTTTATATGTTTAATATTAGCTTTATCTAATTAGCTAACTGATTCCTTAAGGTAGAGATCTCATTCTTTTTTCTTAGCAAATCTGTCTGTGGTTTATTCATCACTCCAGTCTTCCGTAGGGGTGGGGGTGTTATTTTTTTGGCCCTCCTGGACTATAATTTCTACTGATTAAAGTATCTTGAGTTGTAGTGCGGTCTGGGAGTTGAGGAGAGTGCAGGGATTTGGTTTCTTCAGGAAGTGAGGTTTATCAGAAGGTATCTTTGAACTGTGTGTGGTCTTTTTTGTCCTAAGTCTTGGCTTTGTTTTACTCATTCTAGGCTTTAATTTTTACTTTGTGGGATTTTTTTTCTCCCTTCCCCTTTTGGGATAGCTTTTGAATGGAAAGTTCTAAAATCTAGGTACTTGGGTGTCTGCCTTATCTTTTACCCACCCATTTACTTGTGGACTCTACAGCTTGAGTATTTGTTTCCGGGTGTAATGGCTCTTGGATTCCCACCACCTTATGACAGAAAACAAAATCAATGCTTACCTATTGGCGGCAGTTTATAATGCACCTAATTTCTCCGACTTTGTCCTTTTTTTCTATTAATCTCCTTTTCTCAGCTATACGTTAGACTGGGATATAAGAGAGGTGAGGGATTAAACGCTTGTGCAAGGTTGGGTATCTTTGCCTCTTCCTGGTAGCCAGGAGTTGAATTCCCTAGGAGTAATGGGAGTAATGGCTCGTGGAATCTCACCACCATGAAAGATATGTATTTATCATGTAAGCATACATTTTCTTTTTGACTTACATGTCTCCAATTTAAATGGTTACAATGTAAACTTGCCCATTGTAATCCTTCCCAGCACACAGTTAGAGAGCATTAAATTAACCAATCAAAATGAAGGGGATAAACTCAATTTCTAATTGAACTCATTCTCCTAATTTAATCTACCAAAAGATGGGAAGGCTCAGTTGTTGGAATCTCAATCACAAAGTTCAATTAGGATGGTTTTTGGTCATATGGGGTGAGGGAGAGAAAATAGGGGAAGATTAAAATATGGTACAACTCTTTTAGATTAAAATTGGAACAATGTGTATTTCTGACAGCCATGTGATTTTAGATGAATTTTCAAATTGGTAATGAAAACTTAGATACTTTATTAATGCCAAAGAAAAGCATATTTTTAAATATAGGTTTATGTCTCCAAAAAGAGAAGAAAAAATACTGCCAATCATATAGAGCAGCTATCTCTCTGTACAATGTTAGTACTTAAACTACTTGAAATGTCTTTTCTTTAGTCATGCATGCTTGTTCAATTTAAAGGTATTTCTGCATTTAAAATTTAGTTCTAAAGTAAATATCGCCAACCACAAGTTCTGTCATCACCATGGCAACAGCCTTTGCAGAAACTTCCTCAAGGGGCTAACTCTCCTCATTTAATCATTTCCGTTTTGGATTTCCCAGATATTAGAAGAAAACCAATACAACCATTTGGGATTTCTGTAGTGCTGAAAGAAATGATCTAATTGATGGTTTTATAACATTTTAAAGAGATTGGTCAAATAAAAATGTAGTTCTTATATAAACACTTGAACTAAACAGCTGTTCCTGTCTGCTATTCCAAGGGTGTCAAACTGCTAGGTGCTATCATATTAAATGATATGGAACAAATGAAATACAAAAAGAAAAAAAAAAGTGCCAGAAGTAAATTCTCTTTACATGATGCATTATATAAGTTTACAGTGTAATTGCATTTTTTAAAATTTAACTTTAGGTATCAAATTTGTTTATAGGTTATATCCTATATAATAAAAGGCCAAGTGTGTTTGTCCGAAGCTGTCATGCGCAGTAGAGACTGCGCGCGAGGACAAACACACCTGGCCTTCCAACTGACCTCCTCCTGGCATCTGCGTCGCGTGTGGTGGAGTGGGCGTGGCCGGGCATGGCCAGATGCGGCCAGATGCCGACTGCAGTCAGTGAGACTGAGAGCTCTAAAAAGGGGGGATAGAGAGAGCAGCAGAAGAGGGGGGATAAAGAGAGGGAGAGAGAGCACAAAAGAGAGGGGGAGAGAGAGCACAAAAGAGAGGGGGAAGAGCACAAAAGAGAGGGGGGAGAGAGCACAAAAGAGAGGGGGGAGAGAGCACAAAAGAGAGGGGGGAGAGATCACAAAAGAGAGGGGGAGAGAGCACAAAAGAGAGGGGGAGAAATAAAAAAAGAGAGGGGGGAGAGATCACAAAAGAGAGGGGGGGAGAGAGCACAAAAGAGAGGGGGAGAGAGCACAAAAGAGAGGGGGGAGAGCACAAAAGAGAGGGGGAGAGAGCACAAAAGAGAGGGGGAGAGAGCACAAAAGAGAGGGGGGAGAGAGCACAAAAGAGAGGGGGGAGAGCACAAAAGAGAGGGGGAGAGAGCACAAAAGAGAGGGGGGAGAGAGCACAAAAGAGAGGGGGAGAGAGCACAAAAGAGAGGGGGAGAGAGCACAAAAGAGAGGGGGAGAGAGCCCAAAAGAGAGGGGGAGAGAGCCCAAAAGAGAGGGGGAGAGAGCCCAAAAGAGAGGGGGAGAGAGCACAAAAGAGAGGGGGGAGAGAGCACAAAGGAGAGGGGGGAGAGAGCACAAAAGAGAAGGGGGATAGAGAGAGAGCAAGGGGTGGGACCGCTGTACTGCAAAAAATGGGCCGTGTACACGGGCTTTAGGACTAGTTATCTATAAAATAAAATATACAACTTTTTTATTTTGCATATAAAAGACAAACATTATTATTATTTTTTTTAAATGTTAAAATCCAATTTGTGGTTAAAAATTATTAAAAGGTTTTTATTTTTGTCTGTAAAGATCTTAGAATGGAAATATCAGGAAATCATATTTATATACAACTTGTTCTTACATATTATACTCATTGGCTCCTTGACTGTATGACATAGCAATATGAATTGCTATGTCATACAGTATTTATGCACTGGAGTTTTTCTTTTTAGTTCTTTTGAGTCCAGTTGCTCAAATTATATTTATCTGCCATCAACACTGGTCTGTTGTGTTGGGTTTTTTTTTTTACAAAGTTTTTGCAGGAACTCACAAAAATAAGGTATAAATAATGGGAAAGCACTGCAATATTGAAAACTGATATATGGAGGCTGAAGCGCATATTAATTACATTCATTGTAGCCTTAAAGGGTAGTTCAGAGAGAGAGAGACAGGCTTATTCACCCCGATGCTGTCAGTTTTGTGTCCTATTTACAACTCCATAGAAGAGCACTTAACCAACAATGACTCACATACTGATGATTAAAATATAAGTTAGGAGGAATGTTATATATACATTTATAATCAACACTGAAAGACAGCAGAATACATGCACATTTATATAGTGGAGCAGTTTTTGCAGTTCCTATAATGCATCACTTGCTGTTGACCTGAGGGCCACAAGTGCAATCTATGGCCCATCTACACACTACTGCATTTTGGAGGGGTTGAGAGAAAGGAAATACATTTCAGGCATTGAACCACTTTTGCTACAGTTAAACAATAGCCAGAACCTTTAAAAAGGTGAACTCAAGACTCCAGAAAGTGCCTACAAGTTAAAATTCTTTAAATATCCCTTGTAGCTTGAGATATTGCTTCTATGCCATCTTTAAGCAGGTCATAGACAGAAAGGAGACTTGGTCAGGTCAACTGATACCTGAACATGATTTCCACATTACTAAGTTCCTGAAGCAGGAACCTTTGATACAGTGTTTGAGGTGCTCTTTGCTTATGGTTGTATCTCTCTTTTGTGACCATTCACCCCTCCCTCTCTATCACCACCACACATTGTTCCAGCGTCTCTCACAAGCTGGTCTCCTGTCATCTTTTACTCTGTCCCAGGACTGCCTTTGCCACAGACCCTCTCTCCCTCTCACAGGTCAAACTTTAGTATGAGACACCACCCCTAGTATAATTTAATTTGTCACATACCCTGTCAATTGCCCTGCCCCTCTCACTGGCAGTAAGGACTCTTTTTACCTAAATTGATCCAGACCCATTTATAGACATTTGACTGTTTTATTTTCCACAACAGCACAAACTGGTTATTCATAGCAGAAGCCATCTTGAAAGAGGGATTTCTATCTATTTTTTATTTTTTATATATTTACTGTCCTAAATATGAGATTTTTAGATGTACGATTAAACTAGTCACTACAACATGACATGATCGTATGAAAATCTGTATTTACAAATATTTTCTATTTTTTTCTAAGGTTTGCTGTATGTTTGACTTGATACATTTATTTGTTTTATATTTTAAAAGCCAAACAGAAAGTTATTATGTTTGCTTAAAGGTATTTAACATCCTGCTACGTTATCTAAAAAACAACAGTGTTTTATTATTTATTAACAAAGTAGGAAGACATAATGTTTGCTTCTATTATCAAATGCGCTTTGTCCTCTTGGTATCTTTTGTTGAAGGATCAGCATTGCATTATTGAGAGCTAGCTGAACACGTTGGGTGTGTCAGTGACAAGAGACATACATGTGCAACCACCAATCAGCAGCTAGCTCCTGAGCCTACCTTGGTATGCTTTTTCACAGAGGATAAGAAGAGAAGGAAGCAAATTATATAATAGAAGTACATTTAAAATAAACATTTGGGTTTCATGTCTCTTTAAATGTATTTAATGCTCAGCTTCATTAATGGCACAGTCTACTCTAGAATTTTTATTGTTTAAAAAGATAGATAATTTCTTTATTACACATTGCCTAGTTTTGCATAATTAATAATTAATATACTTCTGTGCTTACCTTGTATCTAAGCCTCTGCAGACTGCCCCCTTATTTCAGTTCTTTTGACAGACTTATATCTTAGCCAATCAGCGCTGACTCATAAATAACTACATGTGAGCAACCACTGTATTATCCAGTGACATTTTTAGTGGGTACACCACCCGGCTTATTTTACTGGCCAATATTAAGGCTAAAATTAGCTTATATTAAAAATGTTAATTTTTATGCAGAAATTATCATTTAATACATTTGTTATATTATGCAATTAATCTGTGCTTTGCATAGCAGAAAATGGTATAATATTAAAAGATATTGTGCTGCCCCCACCCTGCTACTTCTGAATAGTTGCACAGTTACACTGCATGCTCTATCTGATTAATTAGAACTTATTTTGACTTTACTGTCCTTTTAATGCAGTTTAAAAGCAAAAGACACATGCATTTCTGCCGAGTTCTCAAATGGTTTAGAATGGTATTTTTATACATGTGGGGAGAGTCCACAATCCATTACTCCTGGGAGTTACTCTTCACTGCCACTAGGAGGAGGCAAATATTCCCATGCCCTAAGAGCTCAATAAAACCTCTCTCTCCTCACTGGCAACTCAGTCTTATCTTTGCCTCTGCTGGAGGAAGGTTAAGAATGAAGATGTTCTTTTGATTCTTCGGTTAAACTGGTTCTCAGACGGAATTGAGGCCCATTTCCCCTCAAAGTACAGTGATTCTTGGAGGAATGTATTTGGAGTTTTTTTTATCTATTGGTATTTAGGCCCCCATATTGAAAACATTGACGGACCGTCGATAAACTGCTTTGATTGCCTCACAGCTCGACGGTCCATCGGAATATTAAAAAGAAATGGATGTGTCAGCGATACCGGCTAGCAGCGATGCCGGTCCCATAAGAGTATGGGCATTTTACTGCGGGGGGCCTATTTAAGGTGGGCCTACATGGTGCAAACAGTGCGCTCACTGAAATAAAAATTAGTTTCAGTATAGGCACACTTCAAATATTGCCGTGGGAACCTTTGTTTATTTACACCTACAATAACTAGCTCAGGTGATGCTATATTTATAATTAAAGTAAAAAACACAAGAAAAAATAAATACATATTAATTAATATACAATAGTTAAAAGAATATGCATCATACATAAGAATGCATGTTTTTTTTTATTATTATTATAGATAAGTGCACAATTAACTTCTAAGCTGACCTTTCCTAATCAACCTCCATACAGGTATGTGGGGTGGTTAGGAAATTAAAGCCTACAAAATACTAACAATAATCACCCATTCAACCCCCATACAGGTATGGGTGGGAATTTAGGAGATTAAAGCCTAAAACATACTAAATATAATCACCCAGTCAACCCCCATACGCAAACTAGAACTACACTTACACCTAACACTCCCTCTAAACTAACCCCACTAAGTTACAATAAATAATAAACTCCATTATCCAAAATAAAAAAAATTATACCTAACACTAAACATAAAATAATCCGCCCCGAAATAAAAAAAGCCTAAAGCCTAACACTAAAATAAATTGCAATAGCCCTTAAAAGGGCCTTTTTGAAGGGCATTGCCCTCAAGTGATCTTAGCTCTTTTGCAACAAAAATAACAAAGTTACAAACCCCCACCTACATTAAAGTAACACCCCACCCCCAAAATAAAAAAATATAACTGTAAAAACCTAGCCTACCAAATAAAATAAAAAATAAAGCCTATTCTTAAAAATACAAAATCCACCCCAAAAAACCCCTATCTAACCCCAAAAATGTTACTCACAGTTGATGTGGACTCCGGTTCCTTTTGATCTAATGTTGGGTCCATCTTCATCCAAGGTCCAGGCTCAGTGGCCCATCTTCATGGAGGCGGACTTTCGCAGCTAGAGTAGGGTTAGATTTAGTTTAGTTTTTTCGGTTACATTTAAAAAAAAAAAAAAAAAAGATTTATTAAAAATATTTTAAGCAGACAGAGAACAGTGAAACGTACGTCGGAACTTCTTCTACAAACATCCACGTCATTTAGTGTCAGTTCTTCAGAGGAGGCGGAGTTTTGCCCTGCCGGTCTAAGACCCAGATTTGCAGAGTAGTGTTTTTACTATTCCCTATCCTTATCCATCCGGACTTGTGGCTTACTCTATTCAGTTTATGTGAACTGCCTCATATTGAGACTCCTCATATGTGATAGAAATACTGTGCATTCGACGACTTTATACCTTTTTTATAATTTTAATAAATTGTATATTTTCAACTCATCTCGTGGATGACTGTTTACCCACCAGTATAAAAGAGGGTCTGCACATGAAATAGAACTGATCTTAACTCTATTAAATGTGAGTAGTGAATCTTCACAACTACATATCACAGCATTGTATTTACAATATTACGCTATGTTATATCCTTCTTCTATTTGAGGAACACCTGGAAATATCTCTTCGTATTAATACATCTATATTGGATGAAAACACCTTGAATACCTTCTTAAAGGCACAGTCCTGAACTGCTTAAGATTGAACATATCCTTTTCTCCAACATAGGTGTGTCCGGTCCACGGCGTCATCCTTACTTGTGGGATATTCTCCTCCCCAACAGGAAATGGCAAAGAGCCCAGCAAAGCTGGTCACATGATCCCTCCTAGGCTCCGCCTACCCCAGTCATTCTCTTTGCCGTTGTACAGGCAACATCTCCACGGAGATGGCTTAGAGTTTTTCAGTGTTTAACTGTAGTTTTTATTATTCAATCAAAAGTTTGTTATTTTAAAATAGTGCTGGTATGTACTATTTACTCAGAAACAGAAAAGAGATGAAGATTTCTGTTTGTATGAGGAAAATGATTTTAGCACCGTAACTAAAATCCATGGCTGTTCCACACAGGACTGTTGAGAGCAATTAACTTCAGTTGGGGGAACAGTGTGCAGTCTCTTACTGCTTGAGGTATGACACATTCTAACAAGACGATGTAATGCTGGAAGCTGTCATTTTCCCTATGGGATCCGGTAAGCCATGTTTATTAAGATAGTAAATAAGGGCTTCACAAGGGCTTATTAAGACTGTAGACTTTTTCTGGGCTAAATCGATTCATTATTAACACATATTTAGCCTTGAGGAATCATTTATTCTGGGTATTTTGATATGATTATATCGGCAGGCACTGTTTTTGACACCTTATTCTTTAGGGGCTTTCCCTAATCATAGTCAGAGCCTCATTTTCGCGCCGGTATGGCGCACTTGTTTTTGAGGACAGCATGGCATGCAGCTGCATGTGTGTGGAGCTCTGATACATAGAAAAGTCTTTCTGAAGGCATCATTTGGTATCGTATTCCCCTTTGGGCTTGGTTGGGTCTCAGCAAAGCAGATTCCAGGGACTGTAAAGGGGTTAAATATAAAAACGGCTCCGGTTCCGTTATTTTAAGGGTTAAAGCTTCCAAATTTGGTGTGCAATACTTTTAAGGCTTTAAGACACTGTGGTGAAATTTTGGTGAATTTTGAACAATTCCTTCATACTTTTTCGCAATTGCAGTAATAAAGTGTGTTTAGTTTAAAATTTAAAGTGACAGTAACGGTTTTATTTTAAAACGTTTTTTGTGCTTTGTTATCAAGTTTATGCCTGTTTACAATGTCTGAACTACCAGATAGATTGTGTTCTGACTGTGGGGAAACCAAGGTTCCTTCTCATTTAACTATATGTATTTTATGTCATAAAAAAATTTAGTAAAAATGATGCCCAAGATGATTCCTCAAGTGAGGGGAGTGAGCATGGTACTGCATCATCCCCTCCTTCGTCTACACCAGTCTTGCCCATACAGGAGGCCCCTAGTACATCTAGTGCGCCAATACTCCTTACTATGCAACATTTAACGGCTGTAATGGATAATTCTATCAAAAACATTTTAGCCAATATGCCCACTTATCAGTGAAAGCGCGACTGCTCTGTTTTAGAAAATTCTGTAGAGCATGAGAACGCTGATGATATGGTTTCTGAAGGGCCCCTACACCAGTCTGAGGGGGCCAGGGAGGTTTTGTCTGAGGGAGAAATTTCAGATTCAGGAAACATTTCTCAATAAGCTGAACCTGATGTGATTACTTTTAAATTTAAGTTGGAACATCTCCGCGCTCTGCTTAAGGAGGTGTTATCCAATTTGGATGATTGTGATTATCTGGTCATTCCAGAACCTCTATGTAAAATGGAAAAGTTCTTAGAGGCCCCGGGGCCCCCCGAAGCTTTTCCTATATCCAAGCGGGTGGCGTACATTGTTAGTAAAGAATGGGACAGGCCCGGTATACCTTTAGTACCTCCCCCCATATTTATAAAATTGTTTTCCTATAGTCGACCCCAGAAAGGACTGATGGCAGACAGTCCCCAAGGTCGAGGGGGCGGTTTCTACTCTACACAAGCGCGCCACTATACCCATAGAAGATAGTTGTGCTTTCCAAGATCCTATGGATAAAAAATTAGAAGGTCTGCTAAAGATGTTTGTTCAGCAAGGTTCCCTTCTACAACCAATTGCATGCATTGTCCCTGTCACTGCAGCCGCGTGTTTCTAGTTTGATGAGCTAGGAAAGGCGATTATTAGTAATTCTTCTTCTTATGAGGAGATTATGGACAGAATTCGTGCTCTTAAATTGGCTAATTCTTTCACCCTAGACGCCACCTTGCAATTGGCTAGGTTAACGGCGAAAAAATTCTGGGTTTGCTATTGTGGCGCAGAGCGCTTTGGTTAAAATCTTGGGCAGCGGATGCGTCTTCCAAGAACAAATTGCTTGACATTCCTTTCAAGGGGAAAACACTCTTTGGCCCTGACTTGAAAGAGATTATCTCTGATATCACTGGGGGCAAGGGCCACGCCCTTCCTCAGGATAGGTCTTTTCAAGACCAAAAATAAACCTAAGTTTCGTCCCTTTCGCAGAAACGGATCAGCCCCAAGGGCTACGTCCTCTAAGCAGGAAGGTAATACTTCTCAAGCCAATCCAGCCTGGAGACCTATGCAAGGCTGGAACAAAGGAAAGCAGACCAGGAAACCTGCCACTGCTACCAAGACAGCATGAAATGCGGGCCCCCGATCCGGGACCGGATCTGGTGGGGGGCAGACTCTCTCTCTTCGCTCAGGCTGGGGCAAGAGATGTTCTGGATCCTTGGGCGCTAGAAATAGTCTCCCAAGGTTATTCTCTGGAGTTCAAGGGGCTTCCTCCAAGGGGGAGGTTCCACAGGTCTCAGTTGTCTTCAGATCACATAAGAAGACAGGCATTCTTACATTGGGTAGAAGACCTGCTAAAAATGGGAGTGATTCATCCTGTTCCATTAGGAGAACAAGGGATGGGGTTCTACTCCAATCTGTTCATAGTTCCCAAAAAAGAGGGAACGTTCAGACCAATCTTAGATCTCAAGATCTTGAACAAGTTTCTCAAGGTTCCATCGTTCAAGATGGAAACCATTCGAACACTCCTTCCTTCCATCCAGGAAGGTCAATTCATGACCAAGGTGGATTTCAAGGATGCGTATCTACATATTCCTATCCACAAGGAACATCATCGGTTCCTAAGGTTTGAATTCCTGGACAAGCATTTCCAGTTCGTGGCGTTTTCTTTCGGATTAGCCACTGCTCCTAGGATTTTCTCATAGGTACTAGGGTCCCTTCTGGCGGTGCTAAGACCAAGGGGCATTGCTGTAGTACCTTACTTGGACGACATTCTGATTCGAGCGTCGTCCCTTCCTCAAGTAAAGGCTCACACGGACATTGTCCTGGCCTTTCTCAGATCTCACGGATGGAAAGTGAACGTGGAAAAGAGTTCTCTATCTCCGTCAACGAGGGTTCCCTTCTTGGGAACTATAATAGACTCCTTAGAAATGAGGATTTTTCTGACAGAAGCCAGAAAAACAAAACTTCTAGACCCTTGTCGGATACTTCATTCCGTTCCTCTTCCTTCCATAGCGCAGTGCATGGAAGTGATAGGTTTGATGGTAGCGGCAATGGACATAGTTCCTTTTGTGCGCATTCATCTAAGACCATTACAACTGTTCATGCTCAGTCAGTGGAATGGGGACTATTCAGACTTGTCTCCGAAGATACAAGTAAATCAGAGGACCAGAGACTCATTCCGTTGGTGGCTGTCCCTGGACAACCTGTCACAAGGGATGACCTTCCGCAGACCAGAGTGGGTCATTGTCACGACCGACGCCAGTCTGATGGGCTGGGGCGCGGTCTGGGGATCCCTGAAAGCTCAGGGTCTTTGGTCTCGGGTAGAATCTCTTCTACCGATAAATATTCTGGAACTGAGAGCGATATTCAATGCTCTCAAAGCTTGGCCTCAGCTAGCGAGGGCCAAGTTCATACATCAACCATCAGGGGGGAACAAGGAGTTCCCTAGCGATGGAAGAAGTGACCAAAATCATTCTATGGGCGGAGTCTCACTCCTGCCACCTGTCTGCTATCCACATCCCAGGAGTGGAAAATTGGGAAGCGGATTTTCTGAGTCGTCAGACATTGCATCCGGGGGAGTGGGAACTCCATCCGGAAATCTTTGCCCAAGTCACTCAACCGTGGGGCATTCCAGACATGGATCTGATGGCCTCTCGTCAGAACTTCAGAGTTCCTTACTACGGGTACAGATCCAGGGATCCCAAGGCGGCTCTAGTGGATGCACTAGTAGCACCTTGGACCTTCAAACTAGCTTATGTGTTCCCGCCGTTTCCTCTCATCCCCAGGCTGGTAGCCAGGATCAATCAGGAGAGGGCGTCTGTGATTTTGATAGCTCCTGCGTGGCCACGCAGGACTTGGTATGCAGATCTGGTGAATATGTCATCGGCTCCACCATGGAAGCTACCTTTGAGACGAGACCTTCTTGTTCTAGGTCCGTTCGACCCACTCCAGCTGACTGCTTGGAGATTGAACGCTTGATCTTATCAAAGCGAGGGTTCTCAGATTCTGTTATTAATACTCTTGTTCAGGCCTGAAAGCCTGTAACCAGAAAAATTACCACATAATTTGGTATATCTGTTGGTGTGAATCTGCAGGATTCCCTTGGGACAAGGTTAAGATTCCTAAGAGTCTATCCTTCCTTCGAGAAGGATTGGAAAAAGGATTATCTGCAAGTTCCTTGATGGGACAGATTTCTGCCTTGTCTGTGTTACTTCACAAAAAGCTGGCAGCTGTGCCAGATGTTCTAGCCTTTGTTCAGGCTCTGGTTAGAATCAAGCCTGTTTACAAAATTTTGACTCCTCCTTGGAGTCTCAACCTAGTTCTTTCAGTTCTTTAGGGGGTTCCGTTTGAACCCTTACATTCCGTTGATATTAAGTTATTATCTTGGAAAGTTTTGTTTTTGGTTGCAATTTCTTCTGCTAGAAGAGTTTCAGAATTATCTGCTCTGCAGTGTTCTTCTCCTTATCTGGTGTTCCATGCAGATAAGGTGGTTTTGCGTACTAAACCTGGTTTTCTTCCAAAAGTTGTTTCTAACAAAAACATTAACCAGGAGATAGTTGTGCCTTCTTTGTGTCCTAATCCAGTTTCAAAGAAGGAACGTTTGTTGCACAACTTGGATGTAGTTCGTGCTCTCAAATTTTACTTAGCAGCTACTAAGGATTTCAGACAAACTTTGTCTTTGTTTGTTGTTTATTCTGGTAAACGGAGAGGTCAAAAAGCAACTTCTACCTCTCTCTCCTTCTGGATTAAAAGCATTATCCGATTGGCTTATGAGACTGCCGGACGGCAGCCTCCTGAAAGAATCACAGCTCACTCCACTAGGGCTGTGGCTTCCACATGGGCCTTCAAGAACGAGGCTTCTGTTGATCAGATATGTAAGGCAGCGACTTGGTCTTCACTGCACACTTTTTCTAAATTTTACAAATTTGATACTTTTGCTTCTTCTGAGGCTAAATTTGTGGGAGAAAGGTTTTGCAAGCCGTGGTGCCTTCCATTTAGGTGACCTGATTTGCTCCCTCCCTTCATCCGTGTCCTAAAGCTTTGGTATTGGTTCCCACAAGTAAGGATGACGCCGTGGACCGGACACACCTATGTTGGAGAAAACAGAATTTATGTTTACCTGATAAATTACTTTCTCCAACGGTGTGTCCGGTCCACGGCCCGCCCTGGTTTTTTTAATCAGGTCTGATAATTTATTTTCTTTAACTACAGTCACCACGGTAACATATGGTTTCTCCTATGCAAATATTCCTCCTTAACGTCGGTCGAATGACTGGGGTAGGCGGAGCCTAGGAGGGATCATGTGACCAGCTTTGCTGGGCTCTTTGCCATTTCCTGTTGGGGAGGAGAATATCCCACAAGTAAGGATGACGCCGTGGACCGGACACACCGTTGGAGAAAGTAATTTATCAGGTAAACATAAATTCTGTTTTTTCCTTTTCTGTTTTTTTGTTTTTCACCAAGATCACATTTATTGTCACTTATTTGTTATAGTGTGATTTATTGTATATTTATTTTACACTAATTTAGGAATTTAGTTTAGAGGGGAGTTAGGTGTTACGTTAGTTTGTGTTTGGGGTTTATGTCGCCATAGGGGGTAACAGTTAGCAACATAGGGGTTAATAGATAGGAGTTGCGGTGGGTATGTGATGGCAAAGGGGTTAATAGATGGGACTTGTGGTGGGTATGTGGCGGCATAGGGGTTAATAGATGGGACTTGCTGTGGGTATGTGGCAGCATAGGGGTCAATAGGTGGGACTTGGGGTGGGTATGTGGCGGCATAGGGGTTAATAGATGCGACTTGAGGTGGGTATGTGGCAGCATAGGGGTTAATAAATGGGATTTGCTGGGTATGTGGCAGTATAGTGGTTAATAGTTAGCGACTTGCGATGGGATGTGGTCTTTATTAGTTTAGTGTTAGTTTGCTATCGTGGGGTACTTCGGTTTAGGGATATTAGGATTAGCGGTTAGGTATTATTATTATTATTGGTTATTTTTAAAATATCATTTTTATTGGGGAGGACAAAATGCACATACAAAACAAGATTGTCTGTTGTTGTCACATTACAACAAGAGGAGGAGGTTCAATACATTGTCATTGTATAGAATACAGAGTCCAAGTTTGACACATTACTGACTATAGCAAGATACCATTTGAGATTTAAATTACAGTAAATATCATGATACAGGCATGGCAATAGTGCATAAGTCCTAATCCCAAACTCTACTTCTTTCCTTTTTCTTTATAACAAATAAAACCATAAACCTAACTAAACACTGTAACCCTAACTAGCTAGTTGTGGAGAAAAATCAAACCTCTGTCAGAGGTAACGAATACGGGCCTGCCGCGGCAGGGCCGATGTAATATTGGGGCCTGGCTGGCAAAAAAAAAAAAGGGGGAAAGAGGGGGGTGAAGGAGGACTAGATGTATAGGTTAGGATAGGTTTTTAGTTGAAAAGGTGGTCCCAATCTCCTCTAAGTGTGTCCTCCATGAAGGCAACAGAGTCCCTAAAAGGTCTAAGGAGTAACCTTTGAACCTCTAGCTCGAAGGTGAGTATAAGTCTGCGCCATTTGCGTAGAAAACGGCTCAGTCTATCCTGAACATCGGATCTCACATCCATCTGCTCTATGAAAAGTTGTGATTTTAGGAGGTTTTTAAAACCTCTAAAGGAGGGGCCTTTGTCTGATATCCAGTGTTGTAATAGATGTTTCCTAGCCACTAAAATAATCAAGCTTAGTATCGAGTCTTGTTGTCAAAGCCTCTCATCCCATATCAGAAATATTATAGTCTCAGGCAGTAAGTCAATCTGTATCTGTAACTGTCTTCTCAGCCAAAATTGAATCTTCCCCCAGTACTGTCTAATTGGGGGACACTCCCATATGCAATGGAGAAGCCCGGGGTTAGCTAAGGCGCATTTAGTACACTTGTTCAGGGAGGAAGGTGCCCATTTTGCCAGTGCCCTTGGGGTGAGGTAGGCCCTGTGCAAGAAACGTGTTTGGGATTCCCTGAATGAAGCCGACAGAGTCGCTTTCCTGTTTTTTTCCAGGCTATTCCTTACTTCTATCCAAGAGACCTCTCTCATACCCTCTCTGACCCAGCCTGTCTGTATCGAAGACTGATGGGAGGTGGAGCGGTGGTGCAGAAGTGTGTGGTAGATTTCCGAAAGCGAGAACCTACCCATGGCGAATAGTGTCTGAGAGAGGCGGAAGGGAGAACCCTCCCAAAAATCAGTACTGTCTCTGAGCAGAGTCCCCATATAGTGACGAACCTGTAAGTAGGCATAGAAGTGTGCTCTGGGTATATTGTAATCTCTCTGTAAGGCACCAAATGTTTTGCTTGTTCTTGATAAGGGGTCCAACAGGTGTTTGAGTGAAGACATTCCCCGCGTCTCCCAAATACGAAAAGGCAGGGTCTCAGAACCTGCTGGAAAGTCGGGATTCCCTCTGATCGGCAAATAAGGGGAGGCATGGCAAGTTTTGCCCAGATATTTATGTGCCAGCAACCAGGCCTTCAAGGGATCTTTATATAACATGCTAAGACCCAGGGATCGGAGGGATTTTGCATCAGGCGCGTGTGGAAGGTAGGCTAAAGAGACATTACCCAGCACCGCCTGTTCAAGATTTAAGCGACAGAAGTGTCCAGTACCAACCTGCCAATCCACCACCAGCCGGATCAGTGCGGCCCAATTGTACAGGCGGAAGTCTGGGAGCGCCAGTCCTCCCTGGAGAAAGGGCAAGCTGAGTTTGTCTCTTGAGATCCTTGATTTTTTTCCCTGCCAGATAAAGGCTCTCGCTGCCGAGTTCAAGAGTTTGACATCAGGTTTGTTCAGCAGTAAGGGGAGCATGAGCATTGGGTAAAGCAGTCGCGGGAGCACCACCATTTTGAGTAGGGCCACCCTTCCTGACAAGGAAAGTGGGAGAGATCTCCAACTATTCATCTGGGCTCTGAGTTTCGCGCAAATGGGGGTCAGATTATTAGCATATAGTCTGTTGGGGTTGGCAGAAATCCTGATACCCAGATATGTAATATCCTGGGTAGCTACCGAGAAGGGGTAACTCGTATCTGAGCCTCTAGTGCGGTTCAACCAAAGAATCTCCGACTTTTGCACGTTGACTTTATAGCCGGAGAAGAGGCCAAATTCAGCCAGATTTCGCAGAATGTTAGGAAGGTGTGTTTGGGGGTCCTGCACGAATAAGAGCATGTCGTCCGCATATAGAGCTAGGTGTTGCGGGGCACCCGCAACATCTATGCCTGGGAAAGTTTGACGAAGTTTGATGGCTAGCGGCTCTAATGCTAAATTAAAAAGAAGGGGCGACAAAGGACATCCCTGTCTAGTACCCCTATGCAGTTGGAGGCTGGGAGAGAATGTGTTATTCACTAGCACATTTGCCATTGGTGTCTGATAGATATTTTTGATAAGGTTAAGGAAGGGACCGGTAAAGTTGGCTTGAGCCATGGTATGAAACAAATGACCCCACTCCACCCGGTCAAAGGCCTTTTCCGCGTCTAGTGAGAGCAGAAAGGCCTCTGGCCTATCCTCCCTGTGAGTATGGGTACCTGACCAGAAGTGTTGGACAATCTGTAGGACCCTTCGCACATTGACCGTCGATGAGCGCGCGTGCATGAAGCCAGTTTGGTCCTCGTGAATGATGCTGGGCAGAATAAACTTCAGCCTCTCGGCAAACAACTTGGTAAGAATCTTATAGTCCGAATTCAATAAAGAAATCGGCCTATAAGACTCAGGTAGCAGACAATCTTTTCCCGCCTTGTGGATTAATGTAATTGAGGCCAAAAGGAATTCCGGGGTAGGGGTTCTCTCCCCTTCGGAGTAGGCCGAGAACAGATCCACAAGAGTGGGGGCCACTTGCGGTTTAAGAAGGCGGTAAAATTCTATTGGTAGGCCATCAGGGCCTGGCGCCTTTCCCATTGACATGCTCATAATGGTTTTTTCCACTTCGTCTCTTGTTATGGGGGCATTTAGCGTGGCTAGTTGCTCCTCCGAGAGTTTTGGGAGAGTGATCGTCTCCCAGAAGCGGTCTCTCGCCTCACTCCCCGTGGGGAGCTCGCTTGCGTACAGAGAGGAGTAGTAGGAGGCAAAGGCTTCTGCAATGGCCCCTGAATCCCTCAGGACTCTGCCCCCGGCCTTGATCGCCGTGATATGCTTGGAGGAGGTGTTCAGTTTCACCAGGGTAGCTAAAAGTTTTCCCGATTTGTCTCCGTACCGGTAATATTTACCCTTGGTTCTTATGAGTGCCTGAGAGGCCTGGTATGCAAGGAGTGTATCATACTCCAGTTTGATGCTGGTATAAACGCGGTAAGTGTTGTGGGAGGGGGTAGAGCAGTACGCACGGTAAGCCTCTGCCAGTCTATCTCTCAATCCCGCAACTTTCTCTGTGCATTGCCTTTTTCTGCTGGCCATAAACGCTATAATGTTACCCGAAAGAACGGCTTTAGCCGTGTTCCAGAAAAGTTCTGGTGAATTTAGGTGTTGGATATTGTTTATCCTATAGTCATCCCAGCAATGAACTAGGTAGGACTGGAATTCTTGGGAGGTTGCCAGGTATTTTGGGAAACGCAGGGTACGCCTGTTGGGCACCTTAGGTGTGATGTCTAGAAAAAGTGCTATAGGGGCGTGGTCAGAGACAATAACTTCACCTATTTTTGTATCTATGACCTGAGAGATCATCAAGTTTGAAATTAGAAATAGATCTATGCGTGACATGGAGGGCGTTGCCCTGGAAACACAGGTATAATCTCTGCCATCGGGGTTGAGTTGACGCCAGATGTCGGAGACATCTAAGGCGTCCCCCAGACCCTCGAAGACTTCTCTCTCAAATTTGTCTGAAACTCTGGGCAGTATTCTCGCAGCGCATCTGTTTGGGTCTCTAAGCTTATCGCAGTGGGGGTTGGGGGCGAGATTGAAATCCCCACCTAAAATGATGTGTGTGTCCAAGTAGGGCGTAAGTAGGGTCGTAATGGAATCCCAAAACTTTCTGTCCCTTTGGTTCGGGGCATAAATGTTACATAGGGTGTATGTGTTGTCTAGGACTCTAATCTGCACCACTAGGTATCTACTTTCAGGGTCTTTAAGCACATCCAGAATCTCATATTCCAGCTGCTTACCGAAGAGTATAGCCAGACCTCTGCTAGCTGATTTGTAGGAGACGAATTCAACTCTTCCCACCCAGCCAGTCTGTAGTTTATTATGTTCTTGGTCTGAGAGGTGGGTCTCCTGTAAAAATACAATTTCGGCTCGTTTTTTCCTTAGGTGGGTTAAAATCGACTTCCTCTTGATAGGGGAATGAACTCCCCCTACATTCCAGGAATATAAATTAAATCTTATCTAGTGGGTGAGGTGTGCGTGTCATGAGTATTGTCATAGCTAAGGTAGGTATGTTGTAAGTGACGTTGCAAGCAGGTACAGGGTAAATAGGCAAGAGGGGGAAAGGAAGAGGATAGTGAAATTGAGGAGAGGGGGAAGAGAGGAGAAGAAAGAAGAAAAAAAAAAAAAAATTCAAACCTTTGTGACGTGGGTAGAGGCTCCCGGTTCAGCCTTTCACCATGTCGGGCCCCAGCCAGGCCCCTTTGAACAGACATTGTAAACAATGGCGCTGTAAAGAAAATCAGATTTGTCATCAGAACCCAATCTAGTACAGCATTTATAATAAGATCAATGAAAGTTAACATATCATGACAGACATTTTTTCCAACATGTGCGCCCAGAAAAGAAAGCAGCCATAAAGAAGCTGCCTCAACTAAAATCTCAAAACATTTGTAACAAAACCTTGTGAAGTCACAGCCAGGACAGTCCAACGGGACTGTCCCGAGTGTGGACCCTGTATCCAGGAGCGGGCCATACACCTGGCCCCTCTCCAAGGAGAGTCCCTGCAGTAGTGTGATTAACTGAGACAAAGTCAATATCCATGTCCAATTAACCATTATTGCAATTTAAGTTTGAAACAATAGACATAATTAGACATTTATTAGCTGCGTCTAAATTTCTCATTCAACCCTCCTCTCCTCTCAGTTGTCTCTGGGGGCTGTGTGAGGGGCTGCGCACTAGGGGTTCATAGTTGTCTAAGAATTCCTGAGCAGCGGCGGGGGTTTCGAAGAATCTGGAGCCCTTGGAGGTGACCAGTTTGAGTCTAGTGGGGTACAGAAGGAAGGCCTGTTTTCCCTCCTTGTGAAGCTGTGAGCATAGGGGTGAAAATTCTCTGCGGCGTTTCATTAGGTCCGCAGAGAAGTCCTGGAACAACAATAGTCTTGAGTTTTCAAACATCAGCTCGCCTACTTTTCTGTAAGCTCTCAATATGGCAGTTTTGGTTTGAAAATGCAAGAATTTGATCATTATGGGGCGAGGTTGTTCCAAATTCTGACTGGGTCTATCCGGCCCTACTCTGTGTGCCCTCTCCACCCCTCCAGCAAGGTCTTTAATAGATACATTCAGTAGCGATGGTAAAGTGTTTTCTATAAAATAAATCAGCTCCTGTTGTTTAATGGATTCTGGGAGACCAAGGAGACGCATATTATTGCGCCTCAATCTATTTTCTAGATCGTCTATTTTCAACTGGAGGGATGTGTTTTGTTTCTCTAAGTGAGCAATTCTACTCGATGTATTAATATTGGAATCTTCTAGATCAGATATTCTACCCTCCGCCTCCCCCAATCTGGTTGAAAACAATTTGACTTCGCCCGCCAGGGTGTCTACACCCCTTTGTAGGTTGTCAATTTTAGGCATAAAAAGTAGGGTGATTTGCTTTACAATAGGGTGTGTTTCCATCTGTTCCCCTTCTAACAGGGTTTCAGAACTGTGGCCCTGAGTGGTTAAATCACTAGCAGCTCTATGGCGGCGGTCATTGGCTTTACTGCGACTCGCCATTGGGGTGTTAGTTAGAAATTTATCCATATACCTGGGGACTGGCAGGGCGGGAGGTGTGGTGCTGAAAAGCCAGATATATGCTGTGTTTACTGAGTAAGGTGGGAGGAGTAACTTACAAAGACAGCAATACAAGGTGATATAGACACAGTAGGTATTACATTAACCATCAATGAGCATAATAATATACAGCAGATTAAATAATGCAAGGGTCTGCCAACAGTTAGAACATGAAATTTTTACATTCCCATCCCAGTCTGCAATCTCTTTGTAAGAGAATAGAATCCCAGTGTGAGCTAAGAACCAAACTGTGAATAAAGGCAAGAAAGAGAAGAAAAGACTGATAGTAATTATATAACATACAGTACAATGCAATTGACCCTGTGGTTATGGGAGAGTGACCCCTGCATAGGGTTCTGTGAAGTTTCTGTCCTCTGGGAGTCAAAGTGTACAGGTATATTGTGACTTAGTTCCCCTCTCCAGGGGTCTTGGAAAACAGAGTGACCGCTTTCTTTCCCTTTTTTTTTTTCTCCTTTTTTTTTTTCCTCCCTATGGTGCAGGGTTGTGAGAAGATGGACAGTCACTGGGAGAGGGAACACTTTAAATAGTTGTTTTCCCAGGGTCCGTAGTAAAGTGACCTGTTAGGCTCAGGCGTAGGGCCAGTAAAGGCCTCCAGTAAGGGTCTGACCCCCAAAGGCCAGGCAGATATCGGAGTGGACACCTCTGTGAGAAGTAAGAAAAGGCCCAATTCAAATATTCAGAAGGAGTGTCAGGCAGGCCCAGGCTAGTGCTTCAAAAGTGTGGTAATATAGCCAGTAGCAACGGCCAAGTAATGGCGTGGGCAAAGGAGGTTCATGTGGGGGAGCAGGTGTGGAAATCTTACCCGGTATAGCGGGAGTTCACTGCTAGCATGGAATCTTTCCCAGCGTGGCCGAAAGTCACCCGCACCCGCAATCCCTTCCAAGGTGAAAGGACTCTCCCAGGTGAGTGAGCCGGTGTCTTGAGCAGTCGGTCGGTTATTGGCCGGCAGCGGCAAGGAACGTGGTCAGTTGTTCAGCAGACCATTAAAGCAGATATCCTGAGTCTGGGGTGTCAGTCGTCGGGTGATGTACGCGTGATACTTGATCTCACCTTGTACTTTATGCTGCTCCTAGCCAGGAGGATGGTGAGCCACGTGGGCCCAAGATGGCGTCGGCCGTGGCTGTGGCGCAGTTCCTCACAGCAGATCCGCGCAGTCCAAAACTGCCGGGGACAGGGAGCGGGAGCCGGGTTGACCTCCGCAAGTGCCTCAGTAAGTAGCCGTCTGGTGGAAATGCCTCCTTTCTTCCGGATGGTAGAATAGGGGTCTTCGGTGGAGGAGCTGGAATCACTCCTGTGAAAAAGTACAGAGGGCAATCACCTGCGAGCAACCCCTCTGCTCCGGGCAGCGAGACCTGCCTAGGATTTTTTCTTGGGGCTCCGGGGAGGCTGTGGAGTATGTGAAGGGCAAGATTAGCCAAGTTTGAGCTACCAAATACAGCTTTTTGGGCAAATAGAAGCCCGTTGATGCGGAGCTCTGCTGTTCTGCTGCCTATCCCGGAGCCCGCCAACCGGAAGTTCCCTATTGGTTATTTTTAGAGCGCCAACAGATTCTGCAGCGCTATAAACAAAGGGGGAGTACAACAAAACAATTATAGGGATCAAATGGGTAGAGGGCCCTTCCAAGAGTTGCACTGTTGTAGTCGGCTTTTAAGAAGGTGATCTACAAACAGCTAGACTCTTAGACTTACATGCTATGGAGGAGTGTAACTGGTATAAAGGCATGGCAGTTATATTCTAGATATCCGTTTACTATAGGGATGCACTGAAATTTCAGCCGCAGAAACGTTTTGGCCGAAAATTGCATTTTTGATTATTTTGTTTTTCATTTGTTATTGGCTGTGCATCCTGGATTTTTGGGTTCGGTTTCGGTCCAGAATTTCCAATTCGGTGAATCATTAGTTACTATACATTGCCAATATGGTTGGCAATGTTGAGTGTTGCCTTATCCGGCATTGCCAACCAATGGTGTGTATAGTAAATGCCTCTCGGTGATGACGCTATGTCATGAGTTTTTAAGATTTTGACAAGCTTGCTCAACATATCGGTGGATCCCTTAGAACATTTCCCCACTTTGTAGCACTTTTGATCATCAGTGTCTAAGTCACAAGCCTTTCCACAGGTGTTGCAGAGACTTGTCTTTTGCCTCTTCCTGTTGATTCGTCAATATACTTCTATTCCAGATCCTCTGCTGTTATGTTTCAGCACTAGTTTTGGCTTCCAAATGGTTTCCTCCAGTAGCATGGTGCCTAATGGTAAGTACTATATATTATTATTTTTTTTGGCACATTATAAGCCTTTTAGATTATTGTTATATATACTTTTTATGCATGTATATGACCTTGGGACAGTTATATATTTTTTAGGTAATTCCCCCTTTGAAAACTTTTTTTTATGTATTTGTAATTATGCTTTATGTTTTCACCCTCTGTTTTTTTTTTTTTTTGCACATCTGTATATTTTTTGGACGCACATTGACATACTGTATGTTGGTTTTTGGCCCTTCACACATTGGCGTGATAGTAATTAGTAAAAAAGGAAAAAATAGAGTGGCGCTCTTGGCAGAGCTTGAATAATAAATATATGGGTATTCAAATATATTAGAGGTATACAGTATATCAGTGAACTCTTAATTAGGAATATGTGCAAGCTATGCAATTATGGAATAAATAAGCAAAAAATAATAATAATAAAGAAAAAAATAGAAAAATAATAATAAAGAAAAAAATAGAAAAATAATCTAAAAAAATACCAAGAACAATATTTGGTATAAAATAGAATAACTAAACTAACTAAAATAGCATGACAGTGCAAAGTGTTCAATAAGAGAATTGCAAATGTGTAAATATTAAATTCAATTTTATATAATACAACTAAAAAACTAAAAAAAAAAAAGATATGATGATATTACTAAATAGTTCAAAATTAATATATCCAAAAATCAAGATGTGGCCACATCGCTAAACACTTCTAATCTTAAAATATAAAAGAACGTACTCTATATGGGCTAAGAGAATAAAATCAATGTGTGTCCCTAAGAACAGCTATATAAATATACCAATGTAAAATCTATTCAATAGATACTATTTATCAAAATGTTGTACAGTTCTGGCACAATTCTTTTTGTATAAAAAACGGCTTCTGTATGTGTTTGGATATATCTATATATATATATATATATATATATATATATATATATATATATATATACAAATACAAAATTTGTTTTTTTTGTTTTTTTAGCACACCTTACAAAAAGTTTAAATCCACATCTGGGAGTGCTGCCAATATGACCCAGTAATTACACAAACAAAGAGGTATCAGTGCACATCCATTTTCCAAAGCACAACATATTTTTTACTGCTGCAAAAAATTGCCTGCAAATACATCAAGAGACAACTATTCTTTTTTTAAATAATATTGGGAACTTAGTCACACAATATGGCCATATTCTGCTTAGCCAGTCACCACTTTCAAGGTGCCCCAATTCGACTGGTCCTACTCTACAGTCCTTTTTGCCACAGAGGGTTGAAACATTCCTGCTTTTACTCTTCATAATAGAATGAGACTCCCTGGCTTTTTATTCACAACTCTATAACACTGTTATGAGCACACCTGAACTAGTGTGGGGTGCTTAAACCAATGGGAGATGGTCAGTCTCCCTAGTAATGTTAAATACAAATACAAAATTAGTTTTTTTAGCACACCTTACAAAAGTTTAAATCCACATCTGGGAGTGCTGCCAATATGACCCAGTAATTATACAAACAAAGAGGTATCGGCGCACATCCATTTTCCAAAGCACAACATATTTTTTACTGCTGCAAAAAATTGCCTGCAAATACATCAAGAGACAACTATTCTTTTTTTAAATAATATTGGGAACTTAGTCACACAATATGGCCATATTCTGCTTAGCCAGTCACCACTTTCAAGGTGCCCCAATTCGACTGGTCCTACGCTACAGTCCTTTTTGCCACAGAGGGCTGAAACATTCCTGCTTTTACTCTTCATAATAGAATGAGACTCCCTTTGAGAACCAAATTAGGAGACTGACCATCTCCCATTGGTTTAAGCACCCCACCCAAGTTCAGGTGTGCTCATAACAGTGTTATAGAGTTGTGAATAAAAAGCCAGGATGTCTCATTCTATTATGAAGAGTAAAAGCAGGAATGTTTCAGCCCTCTGTGGCAAAAAGGACTGTAGAGTAGGACCAGTCGAATTGGGGCACCTTGAAAGTGGTGACTGGCTAAGCAGAATATGGCCATATTGTGTGACTAAGTTCCCAATATTATTTAAAAAAAGAATAGTTGTCTCTTGATGTATTTGCAGGCAATTTTTTGCAGCAGTAAAAAATATGTTGTGCTTTGGAAAATGGATGTGCGCTGATACCTCTTTGTTTGTATATATATATATATATATATATATATATATATATATATATATATATATATATATATATATATATATATATATATATATATATATATATGTTAATCGTTATCCAACTTTGGTAGTTTATCAGTCTTTCCAGATCACTTATAGAAAAGGCAAAGAAGTGTCCTTTTTTAGGGTGTTTGTAACCACTATTAGCAAAGGCAGAGATATATCCTTTCCAAGTTCCTATTGTAACTTGTGTAGTAATGCTTTTATAAATTCTCCAAAAGTGCTACGAGCACCATAGTCTTTGTACTGACCGGTCAGTGAAATGTTGTAAGGTTCTTTATCAAATCTCTTACCGGACCTCTTGACGGATGTGTCTACATCTAGGACAGACTTGTATGCTGCGATCTTATCACGCTGAGTTCTCCGTGACTTCTAAGCGTGTGTGCAGCGTCTTCACTGCCAGCGTGTGTTTCTCTGGTCACCTGACCTGATCCTCCAATTAGGAAGTCGGTAAGGCGCTCCAAATTCAAACCACGGAAGTGTAGTGATGAAATTGCTTATTCAGCATCCATACAATTTACAGTTCTTTGTACTCCTGGAAGACAAGTCCCTCTGCTACGCGTTTTGGCAATAGATGCCTTTATCAAGACTTGTCATAGGAAAAAAGCTCCTTTTTATAGTGATCCTTTGTACCGCCTCTATTAACCCTTTGAGGCATGATCTCAACAAACTTTATTGTTCTTGTGAACTTCATAGTGTATTCTCTCATTTTAACGTTATGTTGAAAGCATATAAGTGTATCTCTGTACTACTTGAATGCAAGCATAAATCTAAATAAAGCATATTAATTTCTACATTATCACATTGTTTTTTGTTCTTATTGCACTGTCAGTTTTAAAAAAAAAAAATGAAAATTAAAAATAAATAGATCATATATAAAGTATCTAAAATCGTAAAAAATATATAGAAAAGTAATTCAGCAAAACATCTTGGAAGGCTTTTTTTAGACAAATATAATTCTAAGAAATTTGAAATATTTAAGAAAGTATATATTTGGAAATATTATATCCCTTAATATATATGGAAATCATAACGTGATTGTATAGATATTTGTAAAGTGATTATTTCTACATTTTGCTGCTATTTGTTGTCTTTTGGTATGTAATCTAAACAAAGAGTGGAATTATTTATCCACTCTATATTAAATGAACATATTAGTCGCTGTATCGATCATAAAAAAGGCATTCTTATTAGTTAAAAGGATTGAGATCTAGTTCTGCATTTAATCCTCCTGGGGTTAGGGTAGCACAATTAAAAATAAGTTCTGCCTCTGTTAGTA
Source organism: Bombina bombina (assembly GCF_027579735.1). Lineage (NCBI taxonomy): Eukaryota > Metazoa > Chordata > Amphibia > Anura > Bombinatoridae > Bombina > Bombina bombina. The sequence continues at coordinate 686,389,431 of NC_069502.1, forward strand.
AAAGTTGTTGCGTTAGATTTCCCCCTTTCTTAAGTTTCACCTTCTTAACACCCCAAAATAATAGACCATCGGTCCTTTGTCCATGAAAGTCTTTAAAGTGTTTAGAGAGTAGGTGATCTTCATATCCCCATTCTATATTGAGTAAATGTTGTCTGATCCTATCCCTTACTGGCCTGCACGTTTGCCCTAAATATTGTTTTTTGCACAGGCATTGTATGATGTAAACTACATTGGCGTGAAGTTTTGGCAAACTTTTTCCTTTATATGACGTTCTCTTCCTTTCATAAGTGCACTATCTAGATTCCAGGTTGGGTGTCAACGCATCTCTGCTTTAATGATTTTTTAATTTGTAATTTGAGTTTCTTTCATAGGGGTAAGTGTTTCCCTTTCTTCAAGAGCTCTTTTAATGTGGATATTACCATTTTGCTGTATGCTTGTTTATTTCTGCATTTAATTTTTGTATTCGTTCCCTTCAGTTATGGAGCCTTTGGACTCCTTATAAGCTGGGTCATCTGAACACTTTCCTACCAGTATCAGATGTTTGTAATGTAAACCAGCTGAGGTTAAGGTTTCTGTTTATGAATTGTCTAAATCCTCAGACAATCCAGCGTCTTCCTCTAGTTATGTTTCAGAGACATCCTCTTCTGTTTAAAGTTGAATATATTCATTCACTTTTAAAGAGATTGTGTTTACTTTAGAGGTGAAGGATCGGATCTGAAAGTAGCTGAGGTTAAGTCTGTTTAGACTTAATTTATGTTTATATGGGGGGGGGGGGGGTTCCTGTCCCTGATGCTGTCTCTGAGATAGTTTTTAAGAATGGGCTAAGTCAGGCAAACTTTTAATCTTTCATCAAGGTTTAAGAAAATGTATCCTTTGCCAACTTCTAATATTGAACTTTGGGAAACCATTCCTAAAGTTGATGGGGTCTTTTCTTCCTTTGGTTAAATGTACTTTTATTCCTTAGGAAGATAGTTCTTCCTTTTTTGACCCTTTATATTGGAAGTTAGAATCGTTCCATAGGAGGGTTGTTTTCAGTAAGCAGGTTATATTTTTAGGCCAGCAGTTTTTATTGCTAGTGTGACTGTTGCTTTTTCCATTTTATTAAATAGTATTTTAAGCAGTTTTCTGATGATTCTGCTTGTGAGGTTTTTTGAACCATTTAAAATTGCTCAAATGTTTGATTTTATTTCTAAGAATATGTCTTTCAGGGATTCTATTGTCTCTACTGTAACTGGAGGCTAGAAAGCTTTTCTTTCTCAGAACAGGAGCCAAAGGGCTATTCTGGAGCTTCTAATTGTTTTCACTCTCTTCTTCAGAACAGGGAACAGAAGTCTGTTTTCTCCTCTCAGAAACAAGGCTCTTTTGGATCTGTCTGGGAGCCTAGTTCGATCTGGAACAAGTCCAAGCAGTCAAACAATTACTCCCTTTTCCAATGCTGCATAAAGGCATGGACCCCAATCCATAATTTTTATTGGAGGGCAGATTGCCCCTTTTTTAGAAGGCTTGGTTTTCTGTTTAGGACTCCTGGGTTTGAACTATATTTTCTCAGGGTTATCGACTAGGTTCAGAATCTTATAGGAAGGTTATTTTGTCCTCTGTTTCTAGAATTCTTGTGAAGGCTTGGGCCTTTTCTGGATCTAGTATCTATGGAAGTGATTGTTTTTATTCCTCTGTTGGAACAGGGGATAGGATTTTATTCAAATCTCTTTATTCTTCTCAAGAGGGAAAAATCTTTTAGACCAGATTTGTGGAACAAGTTTGTCAGAGTTCCTTTTTTCAAAATGGAAACTATTTGGACCATTCTGCCTTCAGTTAAGGTCAATTTATGTCTACATTTAAAGATGCTTTCCATGTTTGCAATTCTGGGAACATTATTTATTTTTATGGTTTGCCTTTCTATATAAGCACTTTCAGTTTGTTGCTCTACCAGAATATTTATTAGAGTTCTGGGAACCCTTTTGTCTGTGATAAGTACTCAGGGTATTGCAGTGTTTCCTTACCTGGTGAATTTTTTTGTTCTGTTTTTTTTTTCCATTTAGCAGAGTCTGTCACTTACAGACTGTTGTTTCTTTAACTATATGGTTGGAAAATTAATTTTCCACATAGTTCTCTGGTTTCTCAGAGAATTGATGTTTTTGTCAGAAGACTGATAGATACAGTTTCCATGAATCTTTCTTTGATAGTTCTAAGAAGGTTGAAGCTAGTGTTAGCTTGTATTTCTTTTCTCTCAGTTGCCCTTTTGTATGGAGATATTTGGTCTCATGTTTGCTGCATTAAATGTTTTTTCCATTTGCTCGTTTTTACTTGAAATCTCTTTAGCACTGTATGCTTCAACAGTGGTGCAGGAGTCTTACTCAGCTGTTTTAAAAGGATTTATCTATAGCACAGGAAAAATTAGTTCCTGCCTGGGTGGCTGTATCATCAGCTTATGTCATATATGCAAACTCATACCTATGCCTTTAACTCTGAGGCTCCTTCCAGTACACCTATTCCTATTTAACCACCCCTCTCTCAACCACACCTTGCTTGAAATATTGCAAAGGACTCAAATGCTAAGCTTGAAATTGTCTCCTGTCATTCTGGATATTGGATTATGTTCCTATTGTGACTCGCATTCTCTTATTCAAATGCAACCTAGCATCAAGCTCTGTTCGCCTTACCTTACCGCTGCTATCAGGTCTCTCCTAAACATCATTCGACCTCTGAAACATCCGTGTCGTCAGCACCGTCGGAGCAGCTGCTCTATCTTCAGACGGAACTCAGAGGCTGCACCTCTCCTCAACGCTTCCATACGGATCTCAGTCTGTTTGCAGTGTATGCTGCTAGTGGATTCCAGTCTTCCGTATTGTCCTTTGACCTTTTCACACTGGAGAGCTTGCTGCCACCTTCACGCTTCTCTGAAATCTATACATAGATAATTTTTCTCAATAGAGGTACCGTATGCTGTATGCTAAAGCCTACTCTTACTACTGTACTTGCAGGTACCCCTTTTATTTGGGACTCTGAGTATTTAGTCTCATCTACACACAGACTATAGAGGGATTCAGTGGTTCTCTGTGTCTCCAGTTCATCAAGTAAGAGCTGAATTTCCGCTACTTATATGTTATATGCATAAATTCTAATTGATAATAATGCTATTTAAGTAATACTCAATACAGATCATTCTGCTTATTCTCTGGTCTGTAAATTACTTTTAGAAACATTTACCATCTTTACATTTATTAACTTGGGATTTTGTGTAACATTCTTACCGAAGATAAGAGACATTGTAACAATCTTAGTGATCAGCTAAAGATACTAAATAGAAGACTATCTATTTAAGTCTTGCAGCTTATTATGCAGGGGTTTCTTTTGCTTGTTCTATTTGGACTGTGATCTGTTCAGATGCAAGTTTTTTTTCATGTTGGGGGACCTTCTGGGGGGCTCTGAAGGCACATGGGGTTTGGTTTCCTCGGAAGGCAAGATTGACAATTAATGTTATGTACTCCGTAGTCCTTCACAGTTGGCCTTTGTTGAAGAGAGTGCTATCTCCCTATTCACTCAGACAATATCTCAGTAGTGGCCTACTTCAACTATCAATGGGGAACTCGTAGTTCCTTAGCTATCAAGGAAGTGTGGAAAGTGAGGTGTGGTAGCCAAGCGCTAAGATATTCCCTTGTGCTGAGTACAAATAAAGGGTCTAACCAACCCCCAAAAGGAAAGAACAGGTAATAATGGAATATGTACAGCGCCAGTAAAGGCTAAGGGATAAATATAAACACTAAAAACGAAATATACCTGCTAAGGCTGAGCAAGAATTTATTACAATTCAACAGTATTGGTACCAATAGATAAAATGAGTAAAAAACAGTTATTAAAACAGTTGTTAAAAACAATGGTAATAACTGCCATTGAGTGGCAAATGTGGAAAAAGGGTGGTATACCCAAGGCAAAAAAAAAAAAAAAAAAAAAAGAGGAAATCCAGTGAAAAAACAAAAATTAAAATAAAAAACCAGATACAAAAATGATGTTCAACAAAAGATAAAAAAGAACAAAAAAGAACAAAAAGAGTATTGTAATCCAAAAAAACAGTAAATTAAAAGGAAATCACATGAAGGAACCTGGAATCCTGAGGGGAAGAGTTCCCAGGCGAATCCTAACAACGGTCAGCTCTTAGTCCAATGTCCTAGAGATGTCCCTGTAAAAAAAGGAGTACCATAGCGTAACAAGTCCTCAGAGTGGGTAAAATACTTGGAATAATGCTTACCAACAGGTCTACGCGTTTCGGCCCCAAAATAAGGCCTTTATCAAGACTTCTTTTTTGGTTTTTTTTATCTTTTGTTGAACATCATTTTTGTATCTGGTTTTTTATTTTAATTTTTGTTTTTTCACTGGATTTCCTCTTTTTTTTTTTTTTTGCCTTGGGTATACCACCCTTTTTCCACATTTGCCACTCAATGGCAGTTATTCACATGTGATTTATTGTTATTATTTTTTTGCACTGCAGTGTCATTGGGACTTTTTAATATATTATATCTATTGTGATTTTTTGCATTTTTGATGTGAATCGTTTTTTCCTTATCTTTTATACACATAGTGATCACAATTACTCTCACTTATGTTGCACAACATTTGCACTATCATGTTGCACATTTAAGTCGCATACATTTTTATGTTGCTTACACAATTTGTTTATTTGTGTATCCACAAGCAAATGTGGATTTCACCATTTTAGTTTTCCACCCCTTGGATCCAATTGCTATTTGCACTTTGTGAGTGTATCAGCACAACACTCCACCTTACCATTGTTTTTAACAACTGTTTTAATAACTGTTTTTTACTCATTTTATCTATTGGTACCAATACTGTTGAATTGTAATAAATTCTTGCTCAGCCTTAGCAGGTATATTTCGTTTTTAGTGTTTATATTTATCCCTTAGCCTTTACTGGCGCTGTACATATTCCATTATTACCTATCAAGGAAGTGTTTCAAATTATTTCCTGGGCAGAAGCCAATTGTTGCCTGATCTCTGCAGTTCATGTTCCAGGAGTGAAGAACTGGGAAGCAGTTTTTCTCAGTTGTCAGTCACTGCATCCATATTTTCTATCCGATTGTGGATCTTTGAGGGCTCCCAGAGATAGATCTTATGTTTTTTGTAGATTGAATAATAAACTTCTCAGATTCTATGTGAGGTCTAGGGACCATCAGAGGAGTTAGTGGTTACTTTTGTATTTTGTTTTCATCTGGCTTTAGTTTTTCCTCCTCTAGTTCTTTCATAGATCAGTATAGGTTTATACTATGGTCTCATTGTTCTCCAGTAGTGTCCCAGGGTGATGTCCCACAAAGAGAATTTCTGTACTCCTAGTAGGTCCCTGATACGGCACATATCAAATGAGATGTGAAATAACAAAGTCACAGAGTCCCATAGAAACCCATAAGTCAGCGAGTAAAATAAATAAATTAAAAAAAGCATCACCAACTAGCAAACAGCTATTCAAAGGCTTCAGCCGGCAAAAACAAACAGCTGACCGTATGTGATGCATAGACGGTGGGAGTGGCCTAACACGTTTCTTAGGAGGCTTCCTACTTCATCAGAGGCTACCCACAGAAGATTAATACCGTCTATATAAAGGCAAAGGGTAGTGTCTACTGTCATCCAGCTCCTCCTATCTGTACTTAGAACAAACTAAACATATCTGATGTGGAGGTGATTTAAAGAAAAAAACAGTAAATAACGCTAATAGGCACAAAAATTAACATAAAAAAATATATAAAACCATTCATTTTGGACAATAACCACAAAACACCTCAAGCATTAAAATATTGTCTATGCAATTATAGATCATAGAAAAGATGCACAAAACACAATTCAATTCATTTGGGATAGTATACAGTTAAAAGGTACACTTTAGTTAAAATGGAAATATATATATATATATATATATATATATATATATATATATAAATGGATTAAATTATTAAAGATAGTTTCTAAAATAATATTCTACAGCTGAGATGCCCAAGTCATGTGGTATAGCTGTATACAATGATGAAACATCTAGTGTAATCCACATATAGTTATCATTCTATTGACACTTGGAAAGTTGATTAATAACACCTGTGCTATCTCTAATATACGACTGTAGACAAGGGACCATGGGTTTTAATATGGTATCAACGTATTGAGACAGTTTCTTAGTCAGGGACCCTATTCCCAAAACTATCGGGCGCCCTGGAGGATCAACTAATTGTTTGTGTATTTTCGGCAGGTGGTAGAACACTGCAATTCTAGGTTCCACCACCTGTAAAAAACAAATTCCGATTTGTCCAGTATCCCCTGACTTTTTGCCAGAGCAATCAAAGAATCATGCAGAACTTTAAAGGGACAGTCAACACCAGAATTTTTGTTGTTTAAAAAGATAGATAATCCCTTAATTACCAATTCCCCAGTTTGCATAACCAACACAGTTATAATTATACACGTTTTACCTCTGTAATTACCTTGTATCTTAGCCTCAGCATACTGCCCCCTTATTTCAGTTCTTTTGACAGACTTGTAGTTTAGCCAATCAGAGCTGTCTCCATGGTAAATTCAAGTGCATGAGCTCAATGTTATCTATATGAAACACATGAACTAATGCTCTCTAGTGGTGATAAACTGCATTTAGATTAGAGGCGGCCTTCAAGGTCTAAGAAATTAGCATATGAACCTTCTAGGTTTAGGTTTCAACTAAGAATACCAAGAGAACAAAGCAAAATTGGTGATAAAAGTAAATTGGAATGTTGTTTAAAATTACATACCCAATCTGAATCTTGACAGGTTTTTTTTTTTAATTGACTGTCCCTTTAAACACTTTTGTTGGATTCGTTTTTAGTTTTCTATAAGTATGTTTATCCCCCAGTAGCAGATAGGCTTCCTTAATGTCACCATAACTGTTTCTCTATGATGTTATTTGTATCTGTATATGAGGGTTTTTTAATTGCAATTTAATCATTCATTGCTTTTAATACACTTTTGGTATTTAACATATAATGGCCTCTATTTATCAAGCTGTCAACCGCAAATACGCTGGAATTCCGCAGCGTATTTGTGGTGAGCCTGATTCGCCTTATTTATCAAACCCTACAGACCGGCAAAAGTAGAATTTAGTGACGTAACATGCGATCCGCCGGACTCAGTCTGACACAGATCGATGCTTACATTACTACAGATGTTCCGAACGCAAGTTCGGCACAATCTGACTACTTTTGGAAGTTATCAAATTCCTACCAGGTACGCTCGGCACTTTTCCGGCCCAGCGTACCTGGTTTTCAATCCGCCGCCCTGGAGGTGGCAGATGCCATAGGAATCAATGGAAGTTGGAAAGCAGCGAAAGCTTATGTTCGCTGCTGCCCGATATCCCATTGATTCCTATGGTAAATGTCTGCACTTAACACCCTAACATGTACCCCGAGTCTAAACACCCCTAATCTGCCCCCCCTACACCGCCACAACTAAAGTGTTTAACCCCTAAACCGCTGCTCCCGGAGCCCGCCGTCACCTACATTATACATATTACCCCTAATCTGCCCCCCTATACCGCCGCAACTCTAATAAATGTATTAAACCCTAAACCGTCGCTCCCGGAGCCCACCGCAACTCTAATAAAGTGTTTAACCCCTAATCTGCCGCCCCCTACACCGCCACCTACATTATATTTATTAACCCCTACACCGCCACCACCTACCTACATTTATTAACCCCTAATCTGCCGCCCCCCACGTCGCAGACACTATATTAAATTTATTAACCCCTAAACCTAAGTCTAACCCTAACCCTAACACCCACTAACGTAAATATAATTTAAATAAAATTACTATCATTAAATAAATTATTCCTATTTAAAACTAAATACTTACCTATAAAGTAAACCCTAAGATAGCTACAATATAACTAATAGTTACATTGTATCTATCTTAGGGTTTATTTTTATTTTACAGGCAACTTTGTATTTATTTTAACTAGGTACAATAGTTATTAAATAGTTATTAACTATTTAATAACTTCCTAGTTAAAATAAATACAAATATACCTGTAAAATAAAACCTAACCTAAGTTACAATTACACCTAACACTACACTATAATTAAATAAATTCCCTAAACTAAATACAATAAAATACAATTAAAAACAATTATCTAAAGTACAAAAACAAACAAACACTAAATTACAGAAAATAATAAAATAATTACAATTTTTTTAAACTAATTACACCTAATCTAATCCCCCTAATAAAATAAAAAAGCCCCCCAAAATAATAAAAATCCCTACCCTATACTAAATTACGAATAGCCCTTAAAAGGGCATTTTGCGGGACATTGCCCCAAAGTAATCAGCTCTATTACCTGTAAAAAAAAGTACAATACCCCCCCAACATTAAAACCCACCACCCACACACCCAACCCTACTCTAAAACCCACCCAATCCCCCCTTAATAAAAAACTAACACTAACCCCTTGAAGATCACCCTACCTTGAGACGTCTTCACCCAGCCGGGCCGAAGTCCTCCACGAAGCCGGGCGAAGTGGTCCTCCAGACGGGCAGAAGTCTTCATCGAAGCTGGCCAGAAGAGGTCCTCCAGATGGGCAGAATATCTTCATCCATCCGGCGCGGAGCAGCTCCATCTTCAAGACATCCGACGCGGAGCATCCTCTTCATCCGGAGTCTTATTGAGCAATGACGGCCCTTTAAGTGACGTCATCCAAGATGTCGTCCCTTTAATTCCGATTGGCTAATAGAATTCTATCAGCCAATCGGAATTAAGGTTGGAAAAATCCTATTGGCTAATGCAATCAGCCAATTGAATTGAGCTTGCATTCTATTGGCTGTTCCAATCAGCCTATAGAATGCAAGCTCAATCCTATTAGCTGATTGGATCAGCCAATAGGATTGAACTTCAATCCTATTGGCTGATTGCATCAGCCAATAGGATTTTTCCTACCTTAATTCCGATTGGCTGATAGAATTCTATCAGCCAATCGGAATTCAAGGGACGCCATCTTGGATGACGTCACTTAAAGGGCCGGTCATTGTTCAAGAAGACTCCGGATGAAGAGGATGCTCCGCGTCGGATGTCTTGACAATATAAAATAGACAATATTTTAACGCTTGAGGTGTTTTGTGGTTGTCCAAAATTAAGGGTTTTATATATTTTTTGATGTTAAAGGGACATGAAACCCAATTTTTTTTCTTTCATGATTTAGAAAGATCATGCAATATTAAACAATTTTCTAATTTACTATTACTATTTACCCTGCTCATATTATTTTGTTCTTATTTTTTTTCCTGCCTCTTTTGCATGGCTATACATGAGTTGCCAGTGAGGTGGGAGGGGTTTAATAGAACTCTTGGGGTCTGGGAATCTTTACCTCCTCCTAGTGGCAGGGAAGAGTATTTCCCAAGAGTAATAGATTGTGGATTCTCACCACCATGAAAGAAATTAATTTATCTGATAAGCATAAATTATGTTTGTTTGGGGTTTTTTCTCTTGTTAAGTGTATCCAGTCCACGGATCATCCATTACTTATGGGATATTAACTCCTCCCCAACAGGAAGTGCAAGAGGATTCACCCAGCAGAGCTGCTATATAGCTCCTCCCCTAACTGCCATTACCAGTCATTCTCTTGCACCCAACGAATAGATAGGATGTGTGAGAGGACTGTGGTGATTATACTTAGTTTCATACCTTCAATCAAAAGTTTGTTATTTTATAATAGCACCGGAGTGTGTTATTCCTTCTCTGGTAGAATTTGAAGAAGAATCTACCTGAGTTTTTCTATGATTTTAGCCGGAGTAGTTAAGATCATATTGCTGTTTCTCGGCCATCTGAGGAGAGGTAAACTTCAGATCAGGGGACAGCGGGCAGATTAATCTGCAAAGAGGTATGTAGCAGCTTATTATTTTCTGACAATGGAATTGATGAGAAAATTCTGCCATACCGATATAATGTAAACTCAGCCTTAAATGCAGTAGCAGCAACTGGTATCAGGCTGTCATGTATGTATATTTTACACTTCAGTATTCTGGGGAATGGCACTTCACTGGAATTATACTGTATGCATAAAACTTTAGCCTAATTTGCAGGGACTAGCAACAGGCTTTTTAATAACACTCAATTTATTAATGTTAAACGTTTTTTGCTGGCATGTAAAATCGTTTAATTTTCTGAGGTACTGGGTGAAAAAATGTTTTGGGCACTATTTTTTTCCACTTGGCAGTCGTTTTATTTAATTTATGACAGTTTACTGATCTCTCTCACTGTTATGTGTGAGGGGGAGGGACCTTTTTTGGTGCTTTTGCTACGCATCAAAAAATTCAGTCAGAAGTTTATTGTCTTCCCTGCATGATCCGGTTCATCTCTACAGAACTCAGGGGTCTTCAAAACTTGTTTTGAGGGAGGTAATCACTCACAGCAGAGCTGTGAGATTGTAGTTGACTGTGATAAAAAAAACGTTTATTTCTGTATTTTTTTTCTGCTATCAGGGTTAGTTATCCTTTGCTAATGGGAGCAATCCTTTGCTAAAATTGTGTTTTTTACAAAGATTTGATGTTATAACTTTTCAGTTTATTAATTTTCAACTGTCATAACTTTTTCTGTGCTTCTTATAGGCACAGTACGTTTTCATATTATAGTAAATTACTTGAAAAGTATTTCCAAGTTGCTAGTTTATTTGCTAGTGTGTTAAACATGTCTGATTCAGAGGAAGATATCTGTGCTATATGTGCTAAAGCCAAAGTGGAGCCCAATAGAAATTTATGTACTAACTGTATTGATGCTACTTTAAATAAAAGTCAATCTGTACAAATTGAACATATTTCACCAAACAACGAGGGGAGAGTTATGCCGACTAACTCGCCTCACGTGTCAGTACCTGCATCTCCCGCTCGGGAGGTGCGTGATATTGTAGCGCCGAGTACATCTGGGCGGCCATTACAAATCACATTACAGGATATGGCTACTGTTATGACTGAAGTTTTGGCTAAATTACCAGAACTAAGAGGTAAGCGTGATCACTCTGGGGTGAGAACAGAGTGCGCTGATAATATTAGGGCCATGTCAGACACTGCGTCACAATTTGCAGAACATGAGGACGGAGAGCTTCATTCTGCGGGTGACGGTTCTGATCCAAACAAACTGGATTCAGATATTTCAAATTTTAAATTTAAGCTGGAAAACCTCCGTGTATTACTAGGGGAGGTGTTAGCGGCTCTGAATGATTGTAACACAGTTGCAATACCAGAGAAAATGTGTAGGTTGGATAAATATTTTGCGGTACCCGGCGAGTACTGACGTTTTTCCTATACCTAAGAGACTTACTGAAATTGTTACTAAGGAGTGGGATAGACCCGGTGTGCCGTTCTCACCCCCTCCGATATTTAGAAAGATGTTTCCAATAGACGCCACCACACGGGACTTATGGCAAACGGTCCCTAAGGTGGAGGGAGCAGTTTCTACTTTAGCTAAGCGTGCCACTATCCCGGTGGAGGATAGCTGTGCCTTTTCAGATCCAATGGATAAAAAGTTAGAGGGTTACCTTAAGAAAATGTTTGTTCAACAAGGTTTTATATTGCAACCTCTTGCATGCATTGCGCCTGTCACGGCTGCAGCAGCATTTTGGTTTGAGTCTCTGGAAGAGACACTTGAATCAGCTCCATTAGATGAGATTACACACAAGCTTAAAGCCCTTAAGTTAGCTAACTCATTTATTTCAGATGCCGTAGTACATTTAACTAAACTTACGGCTAAGAATTCCGGATTCGCCATTCAGGCACGCAGAGCACTGTGGCTAAAATCCTGGTCAGCTGACGTTACTTCTAAATCTAAATTGCTTAATATACCTTTCAAAGGGCAGACCTTATTCGGGCCCGGGTTGAAAGAAATTATCGCTGACATTACAGGAGGTAAAGGCCATGCCCTGCCTCAAGACAGAGCCAAACCTAAGGCTAGACAGTCTAATTTTCGTTCCTTTCGTAATTTCAAAGCAGGAGCAGCATCAACTTCCTCTGCACCAAAACAGGAAGGAGCTGTTGCTCGCTACAGACAAGGCTGGAGACCTAACCAGTCCTGGAACAAGGGCAAGCAGGCCAGGAAACCTGCTGCTGCCCCTAAGACAGCATGAATCGAGGGCCCCCGATCCGGGAACGGATCTAGTGGGGGGCAGACTTTCTCTCTTCGCCCAGGCTTGGGCAAGAGATGTCCAGGATCCCTGGGCGTTAGAGATCATATCTCAGGGATACCTTCTAGACTTCAAATTCTCTCCCCCAAGAGGGAGATTTCATCTGTCAAGGTTGTCAACAAACCAAATAAAGAAAGAGGCGTTTCTACGCTGCGTACAAGATCTTTTATTAATGGGAGTGATCCATCCGGTTCCGCGGTCGGAACAAGGACAAGGGTTTTACTCAAATCTGTTTGTGGTTCCCAAAAAAGAGGGAACTTTCAGGCCAATCTTGGATTTAAAGATCCTAAACAAATTCCTAAGAATTCCATCGTTCAAAATGGAAACTATTCGGACAATTTTACCCATGATCCAAAAGGGTCAGTACATGACCACAGTGGATTTAAAGGATGCTTACCTTCACATACCGATTCACAAAGATCATTACCGGTATCTAAGGTTTGCCTTTCTAGACAGGCATTACCAGTTTGTAGCTCTTCCATTCGGATTGGCTACGGCTCCGAGAATCTTCACAAAGGTTCTGTGTGCTCTTCTGGCGGTACTAAGACCGCGAGGAATTGCGGTAGCTCCGTACCTAGACGACATTCTGATACAAGCTTCAAGCTTTCAAACTGCCAAGTCTCATACAGAGTTAGTACTGGCATTTCTAAGGTCGCATGGATGGAAGGTGAACGAAAAGAAGAGTTCTCTCTTTCCACTCACAAGAGTTCCCTTCTTGGGGACTCTTATAGATTCTGTAGAAATGAAGATTTACCTGACAGAAGACAGGTTAACAAAGCTTCAAAATGCATGCCGTGTCCTTCATTCCATTCAACACCCGTCAGTAGCTCAATGCATGGAGGTGATCGGCTTAATGGTAGCAGCAATGGACATAGTACCCTTTGCACGTCTACATCTCAGACCGCTGCAATTGTGCATGCTAAGTCAGTGGAATGGGGATTACTCAGACTTGTCCCCTACTCTGAATCTGGATCAAGAGACCAGAAATTCTCTTCTATGGTGGCTTTCTCGGCCACATCTGTCCAGGGGATGCCATTCAGCAGGCCGGACTGGACAATTGTAACAACAGACGCCAGCCTACTAGGTTGGGGCGCTGTCTGGAATTCTCTGAAGGCTCAGGGACAATGGAATCAGGAGGAGAGTCTCCTACCAATAAACATTCTGGAATTGAGAGCAGTTCTCAATGCCCTTCTGGCTTGGCCCCAGTTAACAACTCGGGGGTTCATCAGGTTTCAGTCGGACAACATCACGACTGTAGCTTACATCAACCATCAGGGAGGGACAAGAAGCTCCCTAGCAATGATGGAAGTATCAAAGATAATTCGCTGGGCAGAGTCTCATTCTTGCCACCTGTCAACAATCCACATCCCGGGAGTGGAGAACTGGGAGGCGGATTTCTTAAGTCGTCAGACTTTTCATCCGGGGGAGTGGGAACTTCATCCGGAGGTCTTTGCCCAAATACTTCGACGTTGGGGCAAACCAGAGATAGATCTCATGGCGTCTCGACAGAACGCCAAGCTTCCTCGTTACGGGTCCAGATCCAGGGATCCGGGAGCGGTTCTGATAGATGCTTTGACAGCACCTTGGACCTTCGGGATGGCTTATGTGTTTCCACCCTTCCCGATGCTTCCTCGATTGATTGCCAGAATCAAACAGGAGAGAGCATCAGTGATTCTAATAGCGCCTGCATGGCCACGCAGGACTTGGTATGCAGATCTAGTGGACATGTCATCCTGTCCACCTTGGTCGCTACCTCTGAAACAGGACCTTCTGATCCAGGGTCCCTTCAAACATCAAAATCTAATTTCTCTGAAGCTGACTGCTTGGAAATTGAACGCTTGATTTTATCAAAACGTGGTTTTTCTGAGTCAGTTATTGATACCTTAATACAGGCTAGGAAGCCTGTTACCAGAAAGATTTACCATAAGATATGGCGCAAATACTTATATTGGTGCGAATCCAAGAGTTACTCATGGAGTAAGGTTAGGATTCCGAGGATATTGTCTTTTCTACAAGAAGGTTTAGAAAAGGGTTTATCCGCTAGTTCCTTAAAGGGACAGATTTCAGCTCTGTCCATTCTTTTACACAAACGTCTGTCAGAAGTTCCGGACGTTCAAGCTTTTTGTCAGGCTTTAGCTAGGATCAAGCCTGTGTTTAAAACTGTTGCTCCACCATGGAGTTTGAACTTAGTTCTTAATGTTTTACAGGGGGTTCCGTTTGAACCCCTTCATTCCATTGATATCAAGTTGTTATCTTGGAAAGTTCTGTTTTTAATGGCGATTTCCTCGGCTCGAAGAGTCTCTGAGTTATCTGCCTTACATTGTGATTCTCCTTATCTGATTTTTCATTCAGACAAGGTAGTTCTGCGTACTAAACCTGGGTTCCTACCTAAGGTGGTCACTAACAGGAATATCAATCAAGAGATTGTGGTTACATCTTTGTGTCCTAATCCTTCTTCGAAAAAGGAACGTCTGCTACACAATCTAGATGTAGTCCGTGCCCTGAAATTTTATCTACAGGCAACTAAGGATTTTCGACAAACGTCTTCCCTGTTTGTCGTTTATTCTGGTCAGAGGAGAGGTCAAAAAGCTTCGGCTACCTCTCTCTCCTTTTGGCTTCGTAGCATAATACGGTTAGCCTATGAGACTGCTGGACAGCAGCCTCCTGAAAGAATTACAGCACATTCTACTAGAGCTGTGGCTTCCACTTGGGCCTTTAAGAATGAGGCTTCTGTTGAACAGATTTGCAAGGCTGCAACTTGGTCTTCTCTTCATACTTTTTCCAAATTTTACAAATTTGACACTTTTGCTTCTTCGGAGGCTGTTTTTGGGAGAAAGGTTCTTCAGGCAGTGGTTCCTTCCGTATAAAGAGCCTGCCTGTCCCTCCCGTCATCCGTGTACTTTAGCTTTGGTATTGGTATCCCATAAGTAATGGATGATCCGTGGACTGGATACACTTAACAAGAGAAAACATAATTTATGCTTACCTGATAAATTTATTTCTCTTGTAGTGTATCCAGTCCACGGCCCGCCCTGTCACTTTAAGGCAGGTAATTTTTCCATTAAACTACAGTCACCACTGTACCCTATGGTTTTCCTTTCTCTGCATGTTTTCGGTCGAATGACTGGTAATGGCAGTTAGGGGAGGAGCTATATAGCAGCTCTGCTGGGTGAATCCTCTTGCACTTCCTGTTGGGGAGGAGTTAATATCCCATAAGTAATGGATGATCCGTGGACTGGATACACTACAAGAGAAATAAATTTATCAGGTAAGCATAAATTATGTTTTTTATTGAAAAAAAGTTTTTTAGGGCATGCTTTACAGAAATCAACCATCTAGTGTAAATGTTCAATTTATTAGTACAACTATAATATGTAATGTAAGTAAATGTTTTTTAACTCTTTACATTAAATTAAAATAGTAATGTGATTAATAAAAATTTTAACATAATCGCACATTTTTTTTCAATAAGGATGCATATCTATATATCTATGACAGTCTGCATCCAGTGACTACATTGTTTTAGGAAGTTTCCCTTTGATTGCAGACTGTGAAATCACACATTAGCACATTAGACAGAAGCAGGAGGTGGCCTTTTTTTTTTTAAATAAAAATCCAATGTATTTGTTCTATAGTATGTTGCTGTTTTGGAAAATAAAAAATCCAATGTATTTGTTCTTTAGTATGTTACTACTAGTTTTCAGTATGAGAAAAAACTCTTACTGTTCTCTAAAAACAGCGTGAGAAAGATGTCTGAAGGATTTATTTGTTTTATTCATTATGGGCCAGATTACAAGTGGAACGGAAATGTTTACGCAGCGAACAATATTGGGTTTGGCATTTGTTTGCATGCAGGTTAAATTGCACTGGTATTACAAGTTGAATGTAAACACGATCGCTTGAGCGCAATTCAAGTTAAAGCTTGTTGGGTTAACTTGTCCTCAGAGCTATGGTTAACTGTTTCACAAAACACATTAAAAATAAATTACATAGTACACTTACACTAATAATAACACCATCTAATAAAAATTATTTAAAAAAATCATTGCATAAAAAAGTTATAAGGGCTCAAAAATATGAGGTCTCAGGTGATAGATAAAAAAGGCAGGCAAAGGGCTTTACCATTGAGATACATGTTTAAAGATGTATATGTATGTACAGTGCCCTCCACTGATATTGGCACCCTTGGTAAATATGAGCAAAGAAGGATGTTAAAAATAGTAAACTTTTTGTGTGCGTCGGGTTGCACTGGTAAATATGAGCAAAGAAGGCTGTGAAAATCCATACTCTGCTCTCATAGATATCAAACAATTGCAAACGCAACACAGATTTATAAAAATAAAAGGGTGCCACAGTTATTGGCACCCCTATAAATTCATATGAGAAAAATATTTTTGAAGTACATTCCCATTGCTATTTTAAATTTTTTAGTACTTCTGGGTGACTAGGAACAGGAAATTGTTTAACCATGACTTCCAGTTTCACATGGGATATAAATATGAGTTAATACACAGGCCAAATTCAATTAGTCATTCATGACAATGGGTAAGAGCATGGAATATAGCTGTGATTTGGGGCAAAAGATTGTTGAGCTTTACAAAATAGGAAGTGGCTATAAGAGAATAGTAAAAGCATCGAAGATGCCCATTTCCACCATGAGGGCAATAATTAGGAAGTTCCAGTCAACTGGAAATGTTGGTTCAACTCACTATGAAGAGGATGGTTGAGTGGCCAAAATATCTCCAAGTATCATAGCTGTAGAATTGCAGAAGTTATTTGCATCTTGGGGTCAGAAAGTCTCCAAAACTACAATCCAACGTCACCAACATCAACACACGTTGTTTGAAAGGGTTTCAAGAAACAAGCCTTTACTCGCATCCAAAAATAAACTCAAGTGTCTTCAGTTTGCCAGACATTAGAACTTCAACTGGGATCAGGTTCGATGGTCAGATGAAACCAAAATAGAGCTTTTTGGCAATAAACACCAGAGGTTGGTTGGGCACACACCGAGAGGTAGCCATATGGAAAAAAACCTCATGCCCATGGTAAAATATTCTGGTGGCTCTTTAATTTGGGACTGCTTTTCTGCCAGAGGGCCTGGACATTTTGTTAGGATATATGGCATCATGGATTCTAATCAACAGATATTAAATGAAAACCTGACTGCCTCTGCCAGAAAGCTTAAAATGGTTTACTGACCACAAAATCAAGGTCCTTCCATGGCCATCCCAGTCCCCTGACTTGAACCCCATAGAAAACCTATGGGGTGAACTGAAGAGCGGAGTCCACCAGCGTTGGCCTCAAAATTTAAAGGATCTAGGAAGATTATGTATGGAGGAATGGTTTCAGATTCTTTGCTTTGTATTCTCCAACCTCCTCAGGCATTATAGGAAAAGACTCCGAGCAGTTATCTTTGCAAAGAGAGGTAGCACAAAGTATTGAGTAAAAGGATGCCAATAGTTGTGCCACACAAATATTTAACAAATTATATATATTTTTGGATAAACCTTTGTTTTGTTTGCCATTGTTCCATGAGAGCAGAGTATTTTTGTGTATTGTTTTTTTAACAAAACATGAAAAGGTTAAACAATAAAGACAAATTTTCACAGTCTTCTTTGCTCATATTTACCAGCGCAACCTGGCGCAAGCAAAAAGTTTACTTTAAGCACTCTAGCGAAAGCGATAAATAGCACTCCACTCGTAATCTGGCCCTAAATCTTTTATTCCGTTTCTACTGACATCTTCATGTGCAATAATGCATTTTCTACTTTCTAGATTATACAGGCATAAGTATACATGCTTGCAATAGCATTTTGTTATTGGATTAATATTTTGCCTGTTTTAAATGTAGGAGCGGGAAAAGAGGAAGCACGAGAGGATTCTGAGTGATGAATTAGTTTCTGCTGTAAGATATTTGAATCAGTTTCTACCTCCAGAGCACTGTATTCTTTATATCGCATGGGATATGGCCAAATATACAAAAAGGTAAAGTGATCATTTCTGTCTATTTTACATAACATGTCTGTTTATTTGGTTAGATACCTGCTAATTCTAGCCAGTTAGTAAATTGTTGCAATAGCTGATTGACATATGATTGACAACAATTTTTGTAGTACTTTGTTGAGGCATAGATGAATTCTGTGTTTCTTAACAGCCGTTAGGTAAGCTCTGTGAAAGAAATCACAAAACAAGGGCGCCTCCTAGGGCTAGATTTATGAAAGCCCTACGGCTGCAAGTTCTCTCAAGAACTTGCTCGCCGTGATTTATCAAGCAGCGGTCACCAGACCGCCGCTTCCCTATCCTCTTCGCCACCTCTAAGGTGGCGAAATTCAATCTCCTCGGTCTAGTCAGCCCGAGGAGATTGACAGCTCCTGCCCGCGCTTGATTGGCTGTGCGCGGGCAGAGGGCGTGATTGCATGCAAGTGCAAAATTGCGCTTGTGTGCAATGGCGAATACCTGCGGGTAATTTCGCCCTGCCACAGCCCTGTCCGCCTCAGCTTTATTAAATCTAGCCCTTGTGTGATATTGTTTTGACACTATACTTGGTGTAAATGTGGAATAGCGTACTCACAAGTAAAGCAGCACCCAAGTGTGCTTAGTGGGGCAGACTGGGAGATTTCAGTGTTCCAGCTTACTGTTCCAGCGTGAGAACCGTGTTCCCAATTGTTTTCCAATGCAGGAAAAAAGCTCATACTCTCAAAGTGAATTAAAACTTCAATTTAATAAAATACACATAAAAACAGGGGGGTCTAATATTGACCCTATGTGTGTAAAAAAACAGAAAGCAACGCATTTCTCATATCTGTCTGTTTCCTCAGGCTTCTGTTGACTATATGAGAGTACTTTTAAACAACTAACAACCAATTACTAACAATCAAGAGAAACACACCTCTCACATAGGTCATAACAGACGTTAGCTGTACTAGTTGAGTTGCGGGGTTGAAGGTTTTAGGTACAGTAGGGCGTAAAAGGTAATACCACACCATTGGACTTAGTGAATGGATCTAATAGTATTAATATTCATGTGTAAGGTAAGTGCTGTAGTATAGACTATTAGAGGGAAGACAATTTGATCAGTTTTGTATATGGTGAATTTTGAGTGGAAGTGTAACATACAGGTGCAGGTGGTAAAAAGTTAGTGACACACAATAGATGCTCAGAAGTAATTTAGAAGAGTACATGTAGATTTGTATATGGATTATTGTAGTGTTTGTATGTAGTAGTGTAAACACCAGTGAAATAAATGCAAATGTGAAGAGATTGTCAGATTCCATAAGTATTCCCCCATCTGTACTTCAGTTACACAAACTCTTTATTTTAATTATGTTATGGGTGTATGATGTAATCATGTACAGCAAAATATCGACTAACTCCAGTCCAAGGTCACTGAGTCAACTGCATACTTATTTTTATTCCATGTGAAATATCAGTAAGTTAGATGGGTGCCACCAGAATGTTATTAACTTAATTGTGTGATAAAAAATGTATTGCTGTTTCAATTGTTATATTGTAGAATCATTTGATACTATTATGTTTTACTGAATTCCCTTTGCTTTGGCAACAAACTAACATGTAATCAGCCTCTAGTCAGCTAACTAAAATTCTATCTATCTATCTATCTATCTATCTATCTAGTAGTAAACAATATAACTTTTTTAAATCTGTGTTTCAGTAAACTGTGTAATGTGCTAGACCGGCTGAATATCATTGCTGAAAGCGTTGTGAAGAAAACAGGTTTCTTTGTTAATCGACCAGACTCGTACTGCAGTGTCTTGCGTCCTGATGAAAAGTATGTATTTCTATACATTTGAGTTAAAAACACACAACAATATTAGTAGAACATCCAACATTCACTGTATGTTTTTCACCATAATTTGCTGATAACTACTCAGTCTTAAGTATAGACCTGGCACCTTTTAATAGTTGAGATTCTGGGTTTAGCTGTAAACTCTGAGTTTCAGGTTGAATAACTACATTTTTAGGGTTATAAAGGTTATGGATACTACTTGAGCACCAACCTGCAATCATTTTTGGAAGATGTGTTTATTATTGCTTAGTTGTTACATTGTTTTTATAGCTGGAAACTATTAAGATTTACCGGAAAGGAATGAACAATTTTTTTCTATATAAAAGAAATGCAATTTATGCAGAGATCTTCAGTCAACCAAATTGTACATTTCTTAGGAATGCCTATGTGTCTAATCCCAGGCCTGTTATTGTTGGTTAAAGGGACACTGAACCCAAATGTTTTCTTTCATGAATCAGATAGAGCATGCGATTTTAAGCAACTTTCTAATTTACTCCTATTATAATTTTTTCTTCGTTCTTTTAGTATCTTTATTTGGTTAAGCACCTGGTTAGGGCTTGCTGATTGATGGCTACATTTATACACCAATGAGCAAGCAACTATTGAGGTGCTGAACCAAAAATGGGCCGGCACGTAAGCTTACATTCCTGCTTTTTTAAATAAAGATACAAAGAAAATTGATAATAGGAGTAAATTAGAAAGTTGCTTAAAATTGCATGCTCTATCTGAATCATGAAAGAATTGTTTTTAGTTCAGTATCCCTTTAAATAATGAACCCATTGCTGAGCTCCCTTTCTGGGTATTATATGTTTATATAGTTTTGATCATTGCTTTGACTTGGAAGTTTGAGAAGTAATAATCTCTGGTTTCCATTTTTAAGTGAAAAAAATAATAGTCTTACTAATATAATGTAATTGTGTAGGTGGAATGAGCTGGGAGGAGTTGCTGGACCATGTGGACGTTTACAGGTAAGATTAAAGCCCTAAATGTGATATGCATTTGTTTTCTAAATCTGCACTTGTACTACCTCGTTACTGAAAGACTTAAATACTGTTTTTTTGCAGGGAGATCATAACAAATGGTAAAATGTAAGCTGTTAGGTCAGACGCTAACAAAAAAAATTATTAGAAAAATGGTAAATGTAAAACAGTAAAAATGTGTTTCCTGCTGATCAAGTTAACTAATTACAAATAGTGAAGTCTCTTGTAGGTGTTTGTATTTTCTGTTGTTTTGTCTTATTGTTGTTTTTTTATGTGTATCATGATCAGTGTACTGGAAAATTTACCTTTCATTGCAAACACAAAAAAACTTAAACTCCCTATCCTAACTTTATAAATAATGATCTGTTAAATTCAAGCCTCCTTGGTAAGATGGTGCAGTCATGTTACTAAGTGCACTTGCATTAATGGTTTTGAGGATGCTGAGAGAAATTGAGGAGTGTTTATTGGGAGAGTGGAGGGATAATGATTGTGGAAGAAAGACATGAAGCATTTTGAGAGGTAGAGAGGGCCAGTATAGGAAGAGAATATAAGACAGGAGTCTGTATGCTAAGAGAACCTTTGTGGATGCTGAGAAGTAGACCAGGTGGGCCGGAGCTATATTGTGGCTCATTCCAGATTATTCAAGTCTTTTGAAATGGCAGCCTGTGGATCACCTGCTGATCTGGCTTTCCATTTGTGTGTTGTCGGAGATGTTTTAAAATGTGATGCAACATTCCAGAGTTACTTGGTGTCATCTTAACCCTCAATGGCCGAGCAACATGATGCAATTAGGAGAGTCCTTTAATTTCTATGGAAAACCCATTGTAACTCACATGGACCTTAACTGCTAAGCCACATAGGGCTACATTTATCAAGCCGTTAAGTCAGTCTCCTAACCAGAAATTATCGTTATGAAACCTTCATCGCTATAAAAATATCACTACATCCCTTGCACAGATGTAGACACAAACCTCATTTGCAGGCAATTGGCAAATGCCACCCAAAATCAAATCTACCTTTTCACCAGTTTACAGTATCTAAATTACCTGTTTTAATTCCTGAAGGTAGTGAACTCCATAATGAAGACGAAAACAGAAGGTCAGAAACAGATCTCGGAGAAAACAATAGCAAGTGACTATAAAGTCACCAAAAACAGCCTAAACCGATTAGTTGCACAATTGGTTCAATATGGGTGTATTGTTTTCCCTTTCTTCCTTAAATATTTATGTATATTTTATTGAGGCAACATAGAAGACAGCCACGTGAAAATCATAAATGAGTATTCAAGGTACAAGAAGAAAGCAGGCACTGCAACGAGGGTTCCATGTAAGTAAAATAATAATCCTTTATTTAGAAAATAGGTTAAAAAATTCCCAGCTACAAACGCTGGATACACGCAGAAAAAGACAATGGCAGGAGTGTATGAGAGACACTGTTTGCTGTCTGACTAGTTTCGCGTCCCTCTTAGACGCTTATTCAATCTCAAATTTACTGGTATGTTCAGTGACAACAAGGTTAACTATTTAGATTTAACACTTCAGATCAGTGACAACATAATTATTACCAGCACATATCGTAAAGAGACAGCTGGGAATACCATTTTGCACGCCACCTCCCAACACCCTACACATGTAATTAGGGCAATACCCAGGGGACAGTTTATCAGAATTCGCAGAAACACTAAATCTAATGAAATATATGAATCCCAATCTTTGGAATTAAAAAATAGATTAGTGTGCAGGGGCTATAACACTAATTCACTTGAAAAGTGTCGTAAAGACATTAGTGCATTCAATAGTATCTCCAAAGAATATGATCCAAGGAAAAAAGAGAAATCTGGCTTTGAAGATGCGGTAATATACACCACAGCCTACTCAAAACAATATAATGAAATTATCAAAATCTTGAAAAAGCATTCACATGTCCTCTTAGGGGATGACACTTTGAAACCCTATGTTAAAAACATCAAATATGTTCCTAAAAAATGTAAAACTTTAGGTCAGACCATATCTCCCAGTTTAGTCATGAAAACTGATGTAACTAAACAAAATTGGTTGCAACATAAGGGAAACTATAGATGTGGTAGACGCAATTGCCTTATGTGTACACACATCAATGAGGGTGACAAATTTTCTAGTCACAGTACAGGAAACGAATATACCATAGATTTTTATGCCAACTGCTGTACCACATTTGTGGTTTATCTTATTACTTGCAACCTGTGCCAACTGCAGTACACAGGCCAAACCTCTAGGGAGGTCTGTAAAAGATTCAATGAGCATACTAGAGATGTTAAAAATTATAATAAGGATTCGGCAGTGGCTAACCACTTCAATGGTTATCATATGACAAATGAAGCAGACATAAATATCAAAATTATAGATATTGCAACCACATCCATGAGAGGGGGTAATAAATTCAACATTTTAGAGAAAAAGGAACTGTTTTGGATGCTAAAGCTTAAAACACGGTCACCACAAGGAATGAACCGTGAATGTGACATTAACTATTTCATTGATAATTAATTTTGTGTCTCATGTTTTTGATTTTTGGATTATACATATAGAACAATTTAGGTTTATAATAATTTAAATTATTTTCTAATACACACCACATAGGTTAATGTTAATGTTCTTGCTATAATAGGTTTATGACTTTTGTCATGACAGATTTATTTTCTGTTTCTATGTCTTTCAATTTATTTATTTTATTCACAATTTGTATTTCTCATCTTTTGTTGTTACAGTGTTTTTTTTGCTTAAAGTGACATTACTGTATATATTTGTATATTTCAATCAGGATAATAGAGGTTCATTATCTTTGTTTTTAACATTTTTCCTTTTGTGATGTGTCCATAGAGAGGTCTGCCTACCAAGGGTTAACAAACAAATAGCTGTATCTAATTAAATTGTATTTAGTGAGCAGCCAATTAAACTGAAAGTTCCCCTTTTTATGCAGGCTTCCTTACATCACAAATCAGTCTATGAATAAGCGTCTAAGAGGGACGCGAAACTAGTCAGACAGCAAACAGTGTCTCTCATACACTCCTGCCATTGTCTTTTTCTGCGTGTATCCAGCGTTTGTAGCTGGGAATTTTTTAACCTATTTTCTAAATAAAGGATTATTATTTTACTTACATGGAACCCTCTTTGCAGTGCCTGCTTTCTTCTTGTACCTTGGATTCTGACTAAGTGGCTTGGTTTCACCACAGCTACGGCACTCCGTTTTCTTGGTGGGTTAAACTTGTGTTCTGCAGACCGGTGTCATTTCCGGTCTATTAGCCGGGTCCACGGACGCTGCCAGCAACGCCGCCTTCTTTGTAGTATCATAAATGAGTATTACTTGCCCAACAAACAAGGCGCAGGAGAGTACCAAAGGTTTTCCTGCCAAGATGTGGGCTGTATTGCTCTCAATAACAGAGAGATCATCCAGAGGCTGACTATAGAATCTATAACCTTTACAATAAAATAAGAGATTTCCTTGAGCCCCTCATATCAACGACCATGACCATGCTCGGCATATTGAGACTCTTTGCTGTGCTGCATTTCATGGCTAAAAGTTCTTTCTTTCATACAGTTGTTGAGAGTCCAAGATCTATTATTCCTGGGAATTACTCTTCCCTACCACTAGGAGGAGGCAAAGATTCCCAAACCCCAAGAGCCCTATTAAACCCCTTCCACCTCACACATACCTTAGTCTAATTTATAGCCAAGCAAAGTGAGGGAAGAAAAAGGAATATGAGCCAATAAAGGAGCAGGGGAAAAAAGATGTGCTTAAAAAAAAAAATGAACTCCTAAAAAACATAAGGGTGGGGTCTCCTGGACTCTCACCACCATGACAGAAATTATTTTATCAAGTAAGCTTAAATGATGTTTTCTTTCATTCAGGTGGTAAGAATATCCACAATCTATTGCACCTGGAAACTAATACCCAAGCTGTGGAGTCCATGAGTAATAACATAAAGGGAGGGATTTAAAAAACATATTTCTTCACTGAGAATTTAAATCCACAACCCCTTTAAAAAAGCAAACTGAGTCAGCTGTCTGAAGAACCTTCCTACAAAAGGCTGCTTCAGAAGAAGCAAAAACTTTAAAATTGTAGATTTTTGTAAAAGTATGCAAAGAAGTAGCCGCCTTGCAAATCTCGTCAACTGAAGCCTCATTCTTGAAAGGCCAAGAAGTGGCAACTGACCTAGTAAAATGAGCAGCAAATTCCTTCGGTAAACGCTTCCGTGTAGTATGTGGATACACTCACCCGATGTGCCGCGTTGTCAACACTGCTGTCTCTGCAGCACCGCTCAGTGTTCCCTCTTCAGCGCTCCCGGCGGGAGCTGTGGCCAAAAGGGAAAGTTCCGGTTCAACAGGTGCAAACAGACGATACAGGGAAATTTCACCAGATTCCCTGAGAAAATAACAAGATAGGAGAAGCCAGAATCCTTGCACTCAAATGGATAGGTCTGGGTAGGTGCCAAAGAAACGAACCAGCACCAAATAGCATTAAAAACGCTCCTTTATTAGATAGCACATAAAAGGCATACACGCCAACACAGAGTACAGGTCACTAGTAAAATGAGCAGTAATCCGCTACGGTGGAGGCTGCCCTGACTCTAAGTAAACCTTGTGAATCGAGAGATTCAATCAAGAGGCCAAATAAACAGCAGAAATTTTCTGACCTTTCCTAGGACCAGAGGCAAAGATTTCCAAACCCCAGGAACACTATAAAACCCTTCTACCTCACTGACAACATAGTCTTGTCTTTGCCATTGTTGGAAGAAGTTGAAGAATGAAGATGTGGATTTGAATCTTCAGTGAGAGGGTTTGTCAGACTGAGTTGAGGCCCATTTCCTGTGTACAGTGATTGTTGGAGGTATGTATCTGGAGTATTGGAAGTGGGATGTATTTCACCTCTGGGACTTAGTCACGGGGACTTGTACTTTCCCTTGTTCTGTTGGTTCGTCAATATACTCCTATTCCAGAGCCTCTGCTGTTATGTTTGAGCACTGGTTTTGGCTTCCTACTGGTTTCCTTAGTAGCAGAGGGCCTATTGGTAAGTACTTTTATTTTTCATTTTATATTTTTACTTTATAAGCCTGTTAGGTTGTTATAAATATTTATTATATGTGTATATGACCTTGGAACAGTTATATATTTTTTAGGTAATTCCCTTTTAAAATTAAGTATTTATCATTTTTGCGCACTTACTTTTTTTGACGCATGCACGTACGTTGACGCACATTGGCTTTCGGCCTGCGTGCTTAGGTGTGATGGTGTATGTTTTGGCGTGCATTTTTACTTTATATGACACCAGTTTGTCACGCGCCTCCTTTCTTATGTACACTATTTAGATAACAGGTAAACTGTTTACTACCGCATCTCTGCATTTATAATTTTTGAATTTATACATTTTTATGAGTTCTTTTTAGAAGGGGATAGTGTTTCCTTTTCTTTAAAGTTTTTTTTTTTGTAATTGGCATATTACTGTTTATTTCTGCATTTAATTTCTGTATAAGTTTCTTGCAGTTATGGAGCATTCTGCCTAAGAAACTTATTATTCTAATGCATTCTGACCTATATAACACTGCTCTTGCTTCTAAGTGAATTACTTTTCCTTCTGTTTATATTTTACAGCAGAATCTAACAGAATCCTGGAATCAAGTATTTTATACAGTCTTATGTGTATGAAATGTTGGTGGCCAAGCCTCCTTCAAGGAAGCGTAAAAGGTCAGGTAATAATTTACCTTCTGTTAGCTCTAATTTAACTTCTATTAGCTCTAAACTACTATGTCCTCAGAGGAAGAGGTTTGGTTCTGTTGATCAGGTCTACCTCTGATCATGAATCTGATAGATAGAGATAGATATATATATATATATATATATATATATATATATATACACTAATTATGTTAAACTGAGCATATTTGTTCTCTTTTTAAAGAAAGTTTATTCACTTTAGAGGTTAAGGTGCTAAAGAAGATGAGGATAAGCTGGTTTACTGTTTAAATCCAGTTTTTATTTCTATGGTTAAATCCCCTGATATGTCCTATCCCTAATGTAGTATCTGAGAGTGTTCTAGAGAGGTTTTTAGCCAGGTATTTCTTTTTAATCATTCTACAAGGTTTAAAGAAATTTATCTTTTTCAGCTTTCAATGTTAAATTTTATGAATCTATTCCCAAAGTGGATGGAGCTATTTCTACTCTGACTTTACATACCTCTAATCCGTTTGAGAGTTAGAATCCTTTCAAAGGATGTTTTTTTAATTAGGTTAACTTTTTTTTAGATCAGTATTATCTATTACTGATATGGCTGCTGCTTCTTTCTTTTGTTTTATAATCTTTGTGGGCAGTTTTCTGACGATTCTGCTAGTAAAGTTTTTTTAAACTTTTTTGGCAAATGTTCTTATGCTTTTATTAAGTGTTATGTTAAAGCATGTCTTTGTCAGTATTTTCAAGGGTTTTTTTTTTTGGTTAAGTCTTGGTCTGCTGATATAGTTTCTAAATCCAGGCTGTTATCTTTTTCTTTTTCAGGGAAATATGTTATTTTACTCTGGTTTGTCTCTAATGTGATGGAAAGTAAAAGAGCTCAGGACTAGAAGTTCAGGGGTAAATTTTAATCACCTAATCGTTTTTGTTCCTTTCCTCAGAACAGGGCATAAATCTAATTCCTTCTCTCAGAAGCTGGTCCTTCTGGTTCTGTCTGGAAGTCAAGTTCTAACTAAAACATGTCTGAGCAGTCCAACTAATCTTCTCTCTTATCTCAGTTTTCTTCAAGATACGGCTCTTGTTCCAGACTCTTGTTGGGACAAGTTAAAAAAAAACCCAATGATTTAACACCTACTCTAAATTTCAAATAAGGAGTAGATTTTCATCTGACAAATATATTTTTTCTCACATTTGCCGGCCCCCTGTATCATGTGACAGAAATCAACCAATCACAGACTAGTATACGTATACCCTGTGAGCTTGTGCACATGCTCAGTAGGATCTTGTTCCCCAGAATGTGTGCATATTAAAAGACTATGCAAAATTTGATAATGGAAGTAAATTGGAAAGTGTCTCAAAACTGCATGATCTGTCTGAATTATAAACATTTATTTTGACTTGAGTGTCCCTTTAAGCTTCTTTCTGGAAGTCTGGTTTTAATCTGTTCAGGATCCCTGGGTTTTTAATATAGGCCCATATTTATCAAGCTCCATATGGAGCT
Organism: Bombina bombina; assembly: GCF_027579735.1. NCBI lineage: Eukaryota > Metazoa > Chordata > Amphibia > Anura > Bombinatoridae > Bombina > Bombina bombina. The sequence goes on from NC_069502.1 coordinate 686,417,613, forward strand.
TGAAGGGCCGTGTTTCTGGCGAGTCTTCTAAAGACCGCTGCTCCATAACCCTGTGAGCAGGCGGACAGGAATCACCGGAAATCAACCTGATCGATTACGATCGGGTTGATTGACACCTCCCTGCTGGCGGCCGATTGGCCGCGAGTCAGCAGGGGGCGGCATTGCACCAGCAGCTCTTGTGAGCTGCTGGTGCAATGTTAAATGCGGAGAGCGTATTGCTCTCTGCATTTAGCGAGGTCTTGCGGACCTGATCCGCACTGTCGGATCAGGTCCGCAAGACCTTTGATAAATAGGGGCAATAGTCTCCAAGGGTTAAAGAGACAGTCAAGTCCATAAAACACTTTCATGTTTCAAATAGGGCATGTAATTTTAAACAACCTTTCAATTTACTTTTATCACCAATTTTACTTTGTCCTCTTGGTATTCTTAGTTGAAAGCTAAACCTAGGAGGTTCATATGCTAATTTCTTAGACCTTGAAGGCCACCTCTATTCTAAATGCATTTTGATAGTTTTTCACTACTAGAGGGCATTAGATCACATGTTTCATATAGATAACATTGAGCTCATGCATTTGACTTTACCATGGAGACAGCTCTGATTGGCTAAACTGCAAGTCTGTCAAAAGAACTGAAATAACGGGGCAGTCTGCTGAGGCTTAGATACAAGGTAATCACAGAGGTAAAAAGTGTATTATTATAACTGTGTTGGTTATGCAAAACTGGGGAATTGGTAATTAAGGGATTATCTATCTTTTAAAACAACAAAAATTCTGGTGTTGACTGTTCCTTTAATGAATAGGTTTCAGAATGAGGCCTTCCTGGGAAGGGTTTCTGTACTATATTTTGTGAATTCCTGTGTAGGCTCAGGCCTTTTTAAGTCAGTTTTGGATCTAGAATTTATGGGAGTGATTGTTCCTGTTCCTTTGGTGGTACACAGAAAGGGGTTTTATTCTAACCTCTTCTTTATTCCTTTATATGAAGGAATATCCAGGCTAGTTTTGTATCCTAAGGCTCTGAACTAATCTTTCAGAGTTTTTATTTTCTAAATAGTGACTATTTGGATTTTTTTTGCCTTTTATTTTGCAAGGTCAATTTGTGTCCATAATAGCTTTAGGGGATGTTCATCTTCTTGGAAGCAGGTTAGCCTCCACCTTAACGGTTTGCTGCTCATTCTATTGCAATTTCTTTTAGGAATAAGGCTTTAGTTGTCCAAAATTTACAAGGCAGCTACGTTTTCTTAATTTCTACCATTTTGGTGTTTTTGCTTCTTCTGAGGTGGCCTTTGGTAGGTAAGTCCTTCAGGTAGTTGTCTCAGGATGATTATTTGCCTGTTGGTTATTTTTTCCTTGCATGTATATTGCCCTTTTTTGGATGTTATTGGGGTTGTGAATTTAGTCTTTTAGTGAAAAGAAATGTTTCCTAAAAAATATGTTTCCCTTTATGTTTCATTACTTGTGGACTTCACTGCTTGGGTATTAGTTCCCAGGAGTAATAGATCATGGTAATTTATGCTTACCTGATAAATTAATTTCTTTCATGCTAGCGAGAGTCCACGAGACCCCACCCTGGGTTTTTTTCTGGTGTTGTTTTTTTCTTACGCACATCTTTTTCCGTGCTCCTATTCGTTTGCTCTTGATTCTTTTCTTACCTGTTTGACTTGCCTATATGTCAGACTGAGTTGCCAGAGAAGTGGTAGGTTTTTATAGAGTTCTTGGGGTTTGGGAATTTTTCCCTCCTCCTAGTGGTAGGAAAGAGTAATTCCCTGGAGTAATGGATCGTGGACTCAAACCACCATGAAAGAAATGACTATCAGGTAAGCATAAAACAGAATTTATGCTTACCTGATAAATTACTTTCTCCAACGGTGTGTCCGGTCCACGGCGTCATCCATTACTTGTGGGATATTCTCCTCCCCCACAGGGAAAGGCAAGGAGAGCACACAGCAAGAGCTGTCCATATAGTCCCTCCCAGGCTCCGCCCCCCCAGTCATTCGACCGACGGTTAGGAGAAAAAAAGGAGAAACTATAGGGTGCCGTGGTGACTGTAGTGTATAGAGAGAGAAATTTTTCAAACCTGATTAAAAAACCAGGGCGGGCCGTGGACCGGACACACCGTTGGAGAAAGTAATTTATCAGGTAAGCATAAATTCTGTTTTCTCCAACATTGGTGTGTCCGGTCCACAGCGTCATCCATTACTTGTGGGAACCAATACCAAAGCTTTAGGACACGGATGAAGGGAGGGAGCAAATCAGGTTACCTAAACAGAAGGCACCACGGCTTGCAAAACCTTTCTCCCAAAAATAGCCTCCGAAGAAGCAAAAAGTATCAAATTTGTAGAATTTGGCAAAAGAGTGCAGAGAAGACCAAGTTGCTGCCTCACATATCTGATCAACAGAAGCCTCGTTCTTGAAGGCCCATGTGGAAGCCACAGCCCTAGTAGAGTGAGCTGTGATTCGTTCAGGAGGCTGCCGTCCGGCAGTCTCATAAGCCAATCGGATAATGCTTTTCAGCCAGAAAGAAAGAGAGGTAGCAGTAGCTTTTTGTCCTCTCCTCTTACCAGAATAAACGACAAACAAAAAAGAAGTTTTGTCTGAAATCCTTTGTTGCTTCTAAATAGAACTTTAAAGCACGGACTACATCTAAATGGTGTAACAAATGTTCCTTCTTTGAAACTGGATTCGGACACAAAGAAGGGACAACTATTTCCTGGTTAATATTCTTGTTGGAAACAACTTTTGGAAGAAAACCAGGCTTGGTACACAAAACAACCTTATCTGAATGGAACACCAGATAGGGTGGATCACACTGCAAAGCAGATAGTTCAGAAACTCTTCTAGCAGAAGAAATAACAACCAAAAACAGAACTTTTCAAGATAGTAACTTGATATCTATGGAATGTAAGGGTTCAAATGGAACCCCTTGAAGAACTGAAAAAACTAAATTTAGACTCCAGGGAGGAGTCAAAGGTCTGTAAACAGGTTTGATTCTGACCAAAGCCTGTACAAAAGCTTGTACATCTGGCACAGCTGCCAGTCGTCTGTGTAACAAGACAGATAAAGCAGATCTCTGTCCTTTTAGAGAACTCGCTGACAATCCCTTATCCAAACCTTCTTGTTAGAAAGGAGAGGATCCTGGGAATATTAATCCATGAGAATCCCTTGGATTCACACCAACAGATATATCCTTTCCATATTTTATGGTAAATCCTTCTAGTCACAGGTTTTCTGGCTTGGACCAGAGTATCTATCACTGAATCTGAAAACCCGCGCTTGGATAAAATCAAGCGTTCAATTTCCAAGCAGTCAGCTGGAGAGAAACTAGATTTGGATGTTCGAATGGACCTTGCACTAGAAGATCCTGTCTCAAAGGTAGCTTCCATGGTGGAGCCGATGACATATTCACCAGGTCTGCATACCAAGTCCTGCGTGGCCACGCAGGAGCTATCAGAATCACTGAGGCCTTCTCCTTTTTGATCCTGGCTACAAGCCTGGGAAGGAGAGGGAACGGTGGAAATGCATAAGCTAGGTTGAACGACCAAGGCGTCACTAATGCATCCACTAGAGTCGCCTTGGGATCCCTGGATCTGGACCCGTAGCAAGTTCTGACGAGACGCCATCAGATCCATGTCTGGAATGTCCCATAATTGAGTCAACTTGGCAAAAACCTCCGGGGGGAGTTCCCACTCCCCCGGATGGAAAGTCTGACGACTCAGATAATCCGCCTCCCAGTTGTCTACTCCTGGGATGTGAATTGCAGATAGATGGCAGGAGTGATCCTCCGCCCATTTGATGATCTTGGATACCTCTCTCATCGCCAAGGAACTCTTTGTTCCTCCCTGATGGTTGATGTAAGCTACAGTCGTCATGTTGTCTGACTGGAATCTTATGAATCCGGCCTTCGCTAGTTGAGGCCAAGCCCGGAGAGCATTGAATATCGCTCTCAGTTCCAGGATGTTTATCGGGAGAAGAGACTCTTCCCGAGACCATAGACCCTGAGCTTTCAGGGAATCCCAGACCGCACCCCAGCCTAATAGACTGGCGTCGGTCGTGACAATGACCCACTCTGGTCTGCAGAAACTCATTCCCTGAGACAGGTGATCCTGTGACAACCACCAACAGAGTGAGTCTCTGGTCATCTGGTCTACTTGAATCTTTGGAGACAAGTCTGTATAGTCCCCATTCCACTGCTTCAGCATGCACAGTTGTAATGGTCTTAGATGAATTTGAGCAAAAGGAACTATGTCCATTGCTGCAACCATCAACCCTACTACTACCATGTACTGAGCTATGGAAGGCTGCAGAATAGAGTGAAGAACTTGACAAGCTTTAGAAGCTTTGACTTTCTGACTTTTGTCAGGAAGATCTTCATTTTTAAAGAATCTATTATCGTTCCCAAGAAGGGAACTCTTGTCGACGGAGACAGAGAACTCTTTTCTACGTTCACCTTCCACCCGTGAGATATGAGAAAGGCTAGAACAATGTCTGTATGAGCCTTTGCTTTGGAAAGAGACAACGTTTGGATTAGAATGTCGTCCAGATAAGGTGCCACTGCAATACCCCTTGGTCTTAGAACCTCTAGAAGGGACCCTAGCACCTTTGTGAAAATCCTTGGATGATCTTTGTGGATAGGAATATGTAGATACGCATCCTTTAAATCCACGGTAGTCATAAATTGACCCTCCTGGATTGTAGATAAAATTGTTTGAATGGTTTCCATTTGAACGATGGAACTCTGAGAAATTTGTTTAGAATTTTTAAATCCAGAATTGGTCTGAAAATTCCCTCTTTTTTGGGAACTACAAACAGATTTGAGTAAAACCCCCGACCTTGTTCCACAGTTGGAACTGGGTGTATCACTCCCATCTTTAACAGGTCTTCTACACAATGTAAGAATGCCTGTCTCTTTATTTGGTTTGAAGATAAGTTAGACATGTGGAACCTTCCCCTTGAGGGTAGTTCCTTGAACTCCAGAAGAAAACCCTGAGAGACTATTTCTAGTGTCCAGGGATCCTGAACATCTCTTGCCTAAGCCTGAGCAAAGAGAGAGAGTCTGCCCCCTACTAGATCCGGTCCCGGATCGGGGGCTACCCCTTCATGCTGTTTTGGTAGCAGCAGCAGGCTTCTTGGCCTGTTTACCCTTGTTCCAGCCTTGCATTGATTTCCAAGCTGGTTTAGTCTGGGAAGCGTTACCCTCTTGTCTAGAGGCTGCCGAGTTGGAAGCCAGTCCGTTCCTGAAATTGCGAATGGAATGAAAATTGGACTTATTCTTAGCCTTGAAAGGTTTATCTTGTGGGAGGGCATGGCCCTTTCCCTCAGTGATGTCTGAAATAATCTTTTTCAATTCTGGCCCAAAAAGGGTCTTACCTTTGAAAGGGGTATTAAGCAATTTTGTCTTGGAAGATACATCCGCCGACCAAGACTTTAGCCAGAGCGCTCTACGCGCCCCAATTGTAAACCCTGAATTTTTCGCCGCTAACCTCGCTAACTGCAAAGCGGTGTCTAAAATAAAGGAATTAGCTAACTTAAGTGCGTGAATTCTGTCCATGACTTCCTCATACGGAGTCTCCCTACTGAGCGACTTTTCCAGTTCCTCGAACCAGAACCACGCCGCTGTAGTGACAGGAATAATGCACGAAATAGGTTAAAGGAGGTAACCTTGCTGTACAAAAATCTTTTTAAGCAAACCCTCCAATTTTTTATCCATAGGATCTTTGAAAGCACAATTGTCCTCAATAGGAATGGTCGTGCGCTTGGCTAGAGTAGAAACCGCCCCTCGACCTTAGGGACTGTTTGCCATGTGTCCTTCCTGGGGTCGACCATAGGGAACAATTTCTTAAATATAGGAGGAGGGACAAAAGGTATGCCTGGCTTCTCCCACTCCTTATTCACTATGTCCGCCACCCGTTTAGGTATCGGAAAAGCATCAGGGTGCACCGGGACCTCAAGGAACTTGTCCATCTTGCACAATTTTTCTGGGTTGACCAGATTGTCCCAATCATCCAGAGTAGATAGCACCTCCTTAAGTAATGCGCGGAGATGCTCTAATTTTGATTTAAATGTCACAACATCAGGTTCTGCCTGCTGAGAAATTCTACCTGTATCAGAAATTTCCCCATCTGACAAACCCTCACTGCCACTTCAGATTGGTGTGAGGGTATGACAGAAAAATTATCATCAGCGCCCTCCTGCTCTACAGTGTTTAAAACAGAGCAATCGCGCTTTCTCTGAAATGCTGGCATTTTGGATAAAATATTAGCTATGGAGTTATCCATTACTGCCGTCAATTGCTGCATAGTAACAAGCATTGGCGCGCTAGAAGTACTAGGGGTCGCCTGCGCGGGCATAACTGGTATAGACACAGAAGGAGATGATGTAGAACTATGTCTACTTCCTTCATCTGAGGAATCATCCTGGGCAATTTTACAATTTGTGACAGTACTGTCCTTACTTTGTTTGGACGCTATGGCACAATTATCACACATATTTGAAGGGGGAACCACATTGGCTACCATACATACAGAACATGATCTATCTGAAGGTACAGACATGTTAAACAGGCTTAAACTGGTTAATAAAGCACAAAAACCGTTTTAAAACAAAACCGTTACTGTCTCTTTAAATGTTAAACAGGGCACACTTTATTACTGAATATGTGAAAAACTATGAAAGAATTATCCAATCTTTACCAAATTTTCACCACAGTGTCTTAATGCATTCAAAGTATTGCACCCCAATTTTCAAGCTGTTAACCCTTAAAATGTGGAAACCGGAGCCGTTTTTAATTTTAACCCCCTTACAGTCCCAGCTACAGCCTTTGCTGCGACTTCACCAATCCCAGGGGGGTATATGATATCAAATGAAGCCTTCTAGGAACGTTTTTAGTGGATTCCAGACCCTCACACATGCAGCTGCATGTACTGAACTCAAAATTAACTGCACAGTAATGGCGTGAAAATGAGGCTCTGCTTACTACAGAGAAAGGCCCTTCCTGACTGGGAAGGTGTCTTAACAAGTGCCTGGTGCTAAAAAACGTTCCCCAATGTTATAAAAGTGTGAAATTCAACTTCAAACTGCATATAATACTTAAATAAAGCAATCAATTTAGCCCTTAAGAGTGTCTACCAGTGTATAGCCCATAATAAGCCCTTTATTCTGTTTGAGACTAAGAAAATGGCTTACCAATCCCCATGAGGGAAAATGACAGCCTTCCAGCATTACACAGTCTTGTTAGAAAAATGGCTAGTCATACCTTGAGCAGAAAAGTCTGCAAACTGTTCCCCCCAACTGAAGTTCTCTCATCTCAACAGTCCTGTGTGGGAACAGCAACTGATTTTAGTTACTGTCTGCTAAAATCATAATCCTCTTTTAAACAGAACTCTTCATCTCTTTCTGTTTCAGAGTAAATAGTACATACCAGCACTATTTTAAAATAACAAACTCTTGATAGAAGAATAAAAAACTACAACTAAACACCACAAACTCCTCACCATCCCCGAGGAGATGCTACTTGTTCAGAGCGGCAAGGAGAATGACTGGGGGGGCGGAGCCTGGGAGGGACTATATGGACAGCTCTTGCTGTGTGCTCTCCTTGCCTTTCCCTGTGGGGGAGGAGAATATCCCACAAGTAATGGATGACGCATTGGACCGGACACACCAATGTTGGAGAAATTATGTTTTTCAGGCTGTGACAAGTGTAGTAATAGGTATGAGTCAACCACATTTTCACAGCATCTAAATACAGTCCTAGTTGCCTTAATGACTCTCTTTAACCATTATGCTTATTTGCCTAACACACCTGAAAAGTGTCAGGCTGTGATTTTTATTTTTAATAGGATTTCTGGGATGATTAAAGTGTTGAGAGCTATAGATTGAGTGCACATTGCTTTGAAACCATCAGGGAACACAGAGGAGCAGTATAGGAACCGCAAGCACTTCCATTCTCTAAATCAACAACTCACAATTGAGAATAATTAGGGTTAGTGCACCCTTTGCGCCATGATTCATGTATTTTGCGTTAATACACTAAATAGAATGTTTTGGAGTGGAGAAATGCTAGGTTGATGGCTTCAAGATAAGTAAAATAAACTTTAAAAGTATATGAAACTCTAAAAAAAAATAACTTTAAAATAAGCATGGTTACTTTTCAAGTATTTTATGAAATACCTTCCTGTATTAAATATCCCTCGTTTTCTCACAATCTTTTACTGAAGAATTTTTTCCAAAACCCCTATGACACTCAAGTCCTATCATGGGGGCCTACCTGGGTTTTAGCTGGGATCGAATACTTGCTAATGTGCATGTGTATATGCAGCACACAATCTAACAATAGAAAGAGAGTATGCGCAAACTCTTAAAAAAACTAAAATATTTACGAAAAAACTGCTAAATATACAATGATAAGAATTAAGAGCGCCCAGGGGCTAAAGGTACAATGTAAGCATATAATGATATCACATATATCACATATAAAAACTACTCAAGTAATGAAAAATAATAAAAATCGGACATCTCAAAATTTCAATTAAAAGAAATGGCCAGAAAATTGCCACCACTGAGAGTTAATAGATACAATAGATGCAAATTAAACAAGACAGTAGCTGTCAAAGAATTGCAACAAAGTTCCAATAGTGCTTTTGCAAAGCCGCAGTGCATAAAGGTAACCACACAAGTAACTACACAATACCTGGCTTCCAGAATAATTGACAAGCACGGGATAAGACAGACTTTTCTTAGCCGCTCAGCCTCCATGTTGTTTGTTCCTCTGCCGCTATGGTCACGTGTGTATGTGATGTCAGTGGAATCCAATCCTATTGGTAAATTATATATTTCGAAAGGTACAGCTGATCCACTTTCTTAAGTAGAAGGGAAGAAGTCATCTGCTCTTAAGTGCATATAAGCACGCAGATTGATTCCTCAGAGGTTTGAGTGATGAGACTTTAACACACTTTGCCTAGTCTTTGGCACTTGTCAGTGCAGGCTTTCAGTATACCATACCAAGCTTTTAGTATAGCAAACCAGAGTAAAGTCCCAAACAATCCTCCATTCCTCAATAGGAGTACTTCACAAATATCAAAGTATTCTGGCTGCAGGGGGGGGGGGGGGGCGTGTCCGACCACTGACCAAGATGGCTGCTGTTTAAGTGTGTCTGCATCTGGAAGCCGATGTAACTGCTGTATATCTCCCTGTAGACCTCTAAATCCTTTTCTTTCAAAGAGCAGAAAGATAAGTAACACCTATAGAAAAGATTTATGTGACTTTTATATACATCTGAGAACAAGCAGACCTGCATAGAGAAGGTGCGCAGCAGAGGCCTATAACGACCTGTGCCTTTCTCTACCCCTCCAAGTTTCTGATAAGTCAGTCCGTCCAGCCGGTTGTGCTGAAAAACGTTCACACCTTAGAACACTGTACTGTGACTGTACTCAACATGGATGAACAGTCCTGCTGCACAATTAAGGAGCTTATATGTACATGTTTATCTAGATTTGAGGAGGAGCTGATCGATGCTATACGCTGCTGTGAATACGAGATTCCTAAAACAGGCAAAATTTACCTAATCAAAACTAGCTACCCGAGATCAGATCCAGATCTTCTATACCAAAGTGCAATGGAGACGGAAGATATTGGCCCAGAAGAGATGGCGAGAAAACTTAATGACCCACAGTCCTTTATCATAGCCTTACCAATAGAGAAAGTGTGGCAGGGTATAGAGCAACAATATGGAATGAGGCGAAGTCGAGGTCTTTCTTATGCCAAAAATCTATGTCTGCACAGGACTGGGGCCGACCAGACTTACCTATAGTCCTTTCCTCTCCAAGGGCTGGAGTGGCACTGGAACTTACGGAGATGAGGCCAATCGTGATTGCTAACTTAGCAGCAAGGAGATATGGCGTGGCTGTCAGCCTTGGTGCTGAGCGTGCACTGATCCGGAGAGCTCAATGGCGGCAAGTTGGGAAGACAGACACAATCTCGGAGGTACAACCAATTTCACTTTGTCAGAACAATTGTACATCGGAGATTACCTCCCGAGGGTCAAGGCTGACCGCATCTTGCTCTTGGCAAACCAAGGGGATTAGTCCTATGGTCAGGTGCTGGCGCGCTATTACTAAGACCGGAGTAGGATGAAGCTCCTATGGGGACACTATGTCGAGCTCCTGCTGGAACTACTAGGCGCTGGACATATTGATCTTGCAGTTTGAAAGTGCTACTTATTTGTGAGATGGTAACATGTTTTTATGCCATGATGTGAGGGAATAATTAGCCTTCTGTTTTACAAACCAGAGATAGCTGTAATGTGTATTAGCTCTGACCCTTTATTTTACTATTGAACGTGCTGTATGAATGCTAGTATTACTTGTATTAACAATATGACCTCTTAGGCTGCTCCTATATTATATATTTTTTCTTTATCCTAATATGTTGTGGACCCATATCAGACTTCCCTTCTGTTCTACTATCTGTAGCCCAGTTATCATGTGATAGAAGATCTAAGCGGCCCACGAATAATGCCATACTTATTTTTTTTAAATGATGTTCATAATGTTTTGGTTTTTTTTTTCTCCCTCCACATATTACGATTAGTCTTATTTACATCTTTATATAACCTTGACTGTATGTGTGTTTGGGTTTCAGTTCATAGCTTCACTGTAGACAGGAGCTGATCAGAACCCTGCATCTCTGGGCTGACATACTCAACATACACATAGTTGATAACCCTTGTCTATTTATAATTTTTAGCATAGTCCTATGAGCTCCTATACATATGTCAGTTATCTAGGATAGGGGGTTGTAGAGATATACAGACCTTTAAACTAGGAAGATTGCAAATTTAGATATGCTAGAGAAAGACCGAGTTCCTTTTGAGATTCTCCCAGATATATGTCTTTATTGAGAGTGTTTCCTAAGGGGCATAGTTATCATATATTCCATGTTTTTTTTTTTTTTTTTAGGCTATCTATTTATCTATTGTTCACTACGACATTATATTGCATGTAAAAGAAGTATACCCCATACAGAAGCTAGGTCCCAGTTAGTATGAAGCTCAAATAGTACTCATTATATGGTTTTATGTTACTCCAGTGGGCTGGGTTTGCATGCCTTTGTGTTTGACAGCACACTTTGAGGGTCTTATCTACAGGACGTCTTAGCTCAGCTAGATGGGAGTATATATATACAATTCAATACGCATTTAAATCTTGTCAAGGGTATACCAGTTGGTTTCGCCATTATTAAATATCAGGGGTATGTTGTAAAACCATAGTTAGAGTAGAAGTTTTGCCTTGGTTTTCCCCCTCCCCCTATAAATCCCAGCAATTATCTCAACGTAGACCTCGTGGGACACTCTCCAGTATGTATAGAGCTTACTAGCTGAGGTTTATAAGAGCAACTGCTATTTTTTTTTCCATTAACCCTTTCAGTGGTGCAGGAATATATCTACAACCCCATTACATTTACAGTCTCCTCTATATATGTGTATGGCGTATTATAACCGGCCTTACCTTATAGTTGGCTTATTATATCTTAGCCCTTTGTAGGTGATCATTAATATTTCTTTTATATGAGTTGAACATATAAGATGTGTTACATTTATGATTAGGAGGTCCAAAAGTGACCTAAATATTTGAAGTATAAGACATAGTACTGATTACTATGTTACAATCGTCTTTAACAGGTCTATAAGGGACCTGATATTAATAAAATCCTCCTGTAATTTTCCTGTTTTTATATATAATAGATGTATTGGAGGCCCAAAAGTGGCTTTATTTTTGTTACAGGAGGTAGAAACCTGAGGATTAGTATGGGATAGTTTTTACTTTATTAGAACATACTATAACTATTTAGAACTACTGGCTGAGTTATTGTTTTCTATTTTAGTGTCTATGTATGCATTTATCTGCTTATATGCCATTTCATGGTCCAATGTATTCTATTCTATTGTCCAGGTATTCATTTATATATCCATATGCCATTCCATTGTTATGGAATATATTATCTGCTAGTTTGTGCTATTACATGTCAGAATTTCTGTATGTTTATCCTAATCCTCAATAAAAATATTTGGAAAAAAATAAAAAATAAATAAGTATTCTGGCTGCAAAAACATCAACGCGTTTCTCCCTACATGAGGGCTTTTTCAAGATGAATAACTGGCAGTCCAGTGCTTCCTTAAAAGGGTTGCCAATGTTCCTCATTGGTCATAATTTCAATTGATGTTAAAGGTGGTATTGGCAATAGTCCACAATAAAATGAAAAGGTGGTACTGGCAATTTCCATTGCTAATAGAATATATATATATATATATATATATATATATATATATATATATATATATATATATATATATATATATATATATATATATAATTAATTTAAAAATAGTGATTCATAGATTAAAAAGATAAACCTAGGTTATACATTATTAATCTATTAAATATAGGTAATATAGCATGTGAGAAATATAAAATGCAAATAGTGTATGTCATATTGACAAAAATTATATAATTAAAATTCCAATACTTTATAGGAATTTTACAGTGAATATAAGTGTGAATCTTATAAGTATAAAGTGACTATTATTAAAGTGAATCATTAATATGAAACTAAAAAGCTCATTAATCTAATAGGAAAGGTGAGATATCTAACTCAGAATTTAAACCTGCTGGGTATAATGTGTTAAATTTGTAAATATACTCTGCTTCCTGTAGCAATAGATATTTGTCTATATTACCCCCTCTCTAATTAAATTTTACATGATGTACTCCCCAATATTTCAGATCACTTGCCCTACCTCCATGAACCTCTTTAAAATGTTTATAGAGTCTTGTATCATCAACTTTTTTCTCAATACTTAGAATATGCTCCCTAATTCTGTCTTTCAACATTCTTTTAGTCTCTCCAAAATAAATTAGTTTGCATGTGCATTGCAATATATAAATAACTCCTTTGCTGGTACATCTGATTAAATCTTTAATTATCAATTCTTCTCCTGTAGTAGGTATAGTAATAGTACATTTTTTACAGCTATGTTGGCAGGCTTTTCATGAGTAGCATGGATAGAAGCCTGAAATTTTATTCCCAAATCGATCCTTATTTACTTTCCCTTGTTTAACTATATTTTTGAATTCACTTGGTGCTAGCATGGACCCTCAGGTTCTTTGTTTTTCTAAATATTTGTTTTGGTGTTGGCAAAAGTTTATCTCCTATTATAGGGTCAGCTTTAAGGATATGCCAATGTCTTTTAATAATATTCATAATTATGATCATTACTAAATTCAGTGATAAAGGGAACTTCTATTAAGTCCTGCTCATACTCAGTACTTTTTTGTTTGTTTGTATGTTAATAAGGATTTTCTATCTGTGTTTTTTCTCTAGCTACTGCTTCATTTATGGTGGCTTCCTTATATCCTATATCTTTAAATTTTTCAATTAGTATCTCAATTTGGTTTTCAAAATCTGACATCCTTGAACAATTTTTCCTAATTCTTAAACTTTGTCCAACTGGAATATTATTCTTCCATTGTGTGAGGGGACAGCTAACAGCGTGTAAAAAACTATTTGAGTCAACTTTTTTGTTTCTATGTTATTATTACAGACCATAACTTCCAAGTCAAGGAAAATTATTGACTCCTGACTGTAATTATATTGTTATTATTCATTAAATTTAACATATTAGTAAGGTCTATTTCTGAGCCCTTACATATGATCAAAATATTGTCGATGTATCTTCTAGAGCACTAGGTTTGCACCATAGTCATTATCATGGAAAAATAGTTCTGCCCAGTTTCCCATGAAACAATTTGCATAACTTGGTGCAAACCTCGCGCCCATAGCTGTCCCTTCAATTTGTAGGTAGAATCTGTTGTTGAAAACAAAATAGTTATTCTCAAGTATGAAAGCAATACTTTTTAGTAAAAAGTTTTTTTGTTCCAATTTAATTTCAGAATCACCATCAAGAAACTTCTTTACTGCCTGTACACCCATATCATGATTTATAATTGTGTAGAGGAAAGTTACATCACATGTAACTAAAAATAGATTCTCTTCCCATTTGATAGTATCTAGAATGTTCAGAAACTGGGTAGAATCTCTCAAATATGAACCCAAGTTTTTAACATATTTTTGGAGGAAAGTATCGACATACTGTGATAAGTTTGAGGAAAGTGCCCCAATACCAGAAATAATTGGCCTGCCTGGCGGGTTTTTTATGTCTTTATGGATCTTGGTCAAGAAGTAAAAGATATGTATGTGTGTATTAAATGTATTCATTCTTGTACTAGGAGCAAAGGATAGTCCAAGACTTAGAATTTTTTCCTCATCTTCTTTTAATTCTATGCTATTAATTTTAAATATACCGTTTTTCTTTATCTCCATCTTTTTGCTCCGTTTATTTGCTCCACTCCCTCTTGTTCCTCTAAAGGTCTTTTTTTGTTTACCCAGGTTCTTTCTAGATTCTGTCTCCCTAGGTCTCGTGATGTGCCCTCCCTTAGAGGGCTGTTTTCTAAAAAATGAGTCTGATTTTCTCTGAGGCTAGGGGATTCTACCTTTTGTTGGTGTAATGGTGTAAATCTGTTTTTAAGAGGGACTTGCCATCCATTATCATTTTTCCAATGTTGCCTTTCATTTCCATGAGGCATATTTTTAGTTTCATTATATTTATTATTAGATCTCCTATTGTGTCTATGGAAATGAGGATTCTCATAATATTCAAGCCTATTTTGATAGTATTCATCTCTATTATATGTGTCCCTAGCTTTATTGTAGGGGCCAGGTCTCCATGATTTGTTTACTCTCCTATTATTATTTCTATAATTCTTAGATTGAATATGATTCTTTTTCTCTTTTTTCTTTGAGTATACCGTAGTCCACTGTGTTAGGGGGTCTAGCATTTTCTGTGTTTATATTATCATTTTCTCCTGTATTCTCCAGTTGTGGGCTTATTGTGTCTCTTTCTAATTTTTTCTGTTTCATTTTCAGTAGGTCTTTATTTAGTGTATCTAATCTTTCAGTCATCACATTTTGTTTTTCTTTAAATTCTAATAAGGATTTTTTAACTTTTAGTCTTTCTTTTGAATCCAAAATGTATTTTTCTAAGTCAATTATAGTATCCTTTCTTGATCTTTTAAGGATATCCATTAAATCATTAGAGGCCTTATTTAAACCCCCCTCCCACTATATTTGGAAATTTTCTTCAAGGGGAAATGAACAGGTTTTGTTCAATGTTAGACCCTTTGGGATTAGACCTTTATTAGTATATTTATTTAGAAATAAAATTGTTTCTTTTTGCTTCAGTTCTCTAACTAAAGGTTTCTCTAAATTTGTCATAATATCATCTAAATTGTCTAGAGAAAGACAATTAGAATTATCTACATCTTTCTGTTCATGCAGTACTTTGTACATATTTTCTCTAAATTCAAATATATCCTCCATAATACCAACAGAAAAATAAAAAAATAAAAGAATAACAGGTGTGCTCGCTGCAAAACTACAGGGGGATAAGAAAGAGTATCTAACAATAGAAAGAGAGTATGCGCAGAGCATGGTACCAAACTCTTAAAAAACCTAAAATATCCTTCACATTTAGGAAAAAACAGCTAAATATACAATGATAAGAATTAAGATCGTCCAGGGGCTAAAGGTACAATGCACATGCAAACTAATTTATTTTGGAGAGACTAAAAGAATGTTCAAAGACAGAATTAGAGAGCATATTCTATGTATTGAGAAAAAAGTTGTTGATACAAGACTCTATAAACATTTTAAAGAGGTTCATGGAGGTAGGGCAAGTGATCTGAAATATTGGGGAGTACATCATGTAAAATTGAATTGGAGAGGGGGTAATATAAACAAATATCTATTGCTACAGGAAGCAGAGTATATTTACAAATTTAACACATAATACCCAGCAGGTCTAAATTCTGAGTTAGATATCTCACCTTTCCTATTAGATTAATGAGCTTTTCTCCAACATTGGTGTGTCCGGTCCACGGCGTCATCCTTACTTGTGGGATATTCTCTTCCCCAACAGGAAATGGCAAAGAGTCCCAGCAAAGCTGGTCACATGATCCCTCCTAGGCTCCGCCCACCCCAGTCATTCTCTTTGCCGTTGCACAGGCAACATCTCTACGGAGATGGTTAAGAGTTTTTTGTAGTTTTATTCTTCTATCAAGTGTTTGTTATTTTAAAATAGTGCTGGTATGTACTATTTACTCTGAAACAGAAAAGGATGAAGATTTCTGTTTGTAAGAGGAAGATGATTTTTAGCAGACAGTAACTAAAATCGATTGCTGTTTCCACACAGGACTGTTGAGATGAAGTAACTTCAGTTGGGGGAAACAGTTAGCAGTCTTTTCTGCTTAAAGTATGACTAGCCATATTTCTAACAAGACCATGTAATGCTGGAAGGCTGTCATTTTCCCTCATGGGGACCGGTAAGGCATTTTCTTAGTTAAACATAAAAGAATAAAGGGCTTCAAAAAGGGCTTAAAAACTGGTAGACATTTTTCTGGGCTAAAACAATTGCTTTACTAGGCATATTATGCAGATTCTAACTAATTATTGGTATTATAATCTTGGGGAACGTTTAGAAAAACGGCAGGCACTGTGTTGGACACCTTTTTCAGATGGGGGCCTTTCTAGTTATAGACAGAGCCTATTTAATTTAAGGGTTAAAGCTCTGAAATTTGGTGTGCAATACTTTTAATGCTTTAAGACACTGTGGTGAAATTTTGGTGAATTTTGAACAATTCCTTCATACTTTTTCACATATTCAGTAATAAAGTGTTTTCAGTTTGAAATTTAAAGTGACAGTAACGGTTTTATTTTAAAACGTTTTTTGTGCTTTGTTGACAAGTTTAAGCCTGTTTAACATGTCTGTACCATCAGATAAGCTATGTTCTATATGTATGAAAGCCAATGTGTCTCCCCATTTAAATTTATGTGATAATTGTGCCATAGTGTCCAAACAAAGTAAGGACAGTAATGCAACAGATAATGATATTGCCCAAGATAATTCCTCAAATGAGGGGAGTAAACATGATACTACATCATCCCCTACTGTGTCTACACCAGTTATGCCCACACAGGAGGCCCCTAGTACATCTAGTGCGCCAATACTTATTACCATGCAACAATTAACGGCTGTAATGGATAACTCCATAGCAAATCTTTTATCCAAAATGCCTACTTATCAGAGAAAGCGCGATTGCTCTGTTTTAAACACTGAAGAGCAAGAGGACGCTGATGATAACTGTTCTGACATACCCTCACACCAATCTCAAGGGGCCATGAGGGAGGTTTTGTCTGATGGAGAAATTTCAGATTCAGGAAAAATTTCTCATCAAGCTGAACCTGATGTTGTGACATTTAAATTTAAATTAGAACATCTCCGCGCACTGCTTAAGGAGGTGTTATCTACTCTGGATGATTGTGACATTTTGGTCATTCCAGAGAAATTATGTAAGATGGACAAGTTCCTAGAGGTTCCGGTGCCCCCCGACGCTTTTCCTATACCCAAGCGGGTGGCGGACATAGTAAATAAAGAGTGGGAAAGGCCCGGCATACCTTTTGTTCCCCCCCCTATATTTAAGAAATTATTTCCTATAGTCGACCCCACAAAGGACTTATGGCAGACAGTCCCCAAGGTCGAGGGGGCGGTTTCTACTCTAAACAAACGCACTACTATTCCTATCGAAGATAGTTGTGCTTTCAAAGATCCTATGGATAAGAAATTAGAGGGTTTGCTTAAAAAGATTTTTGTACAGCAAGGTTACCTTCTACAACCAATTTCATGCGTTGTTCCTGTCACTACGGCAGCGTGTTTCTGGTTCGAGGAACTAGAAAAATCGCTCAGTAAAGAATCTTCGTATGAGGAGGTTATGGACAGAGTTCAAGCACTTAAATTGGCTAACTCTTTTGTTTTAGATGCCGCTTTGCAATTAGCTAGATTAGCGGCGAAAAATTCAGGGTTTGCTGTCGTGGCGCGCAGAGTGCTTTGGCTAAAGTCTTGGTCAGCGGATGTGTCTTCCAAGACAAAATTGCTTAACATTCCTTTCAAAAGTAAAACATTATTTGGACCTGATTTGAAAGAGATTATTTCAGACATCACTGGGGGAAAGGGCCACGCCCTCCCACAGGATAGGTCTTTTAAGGCTAATAATAAGCCTAATTTTCGTCCCTTTCGCAGAAACGGACCAGTCTCTAATTCTGTATCCTCTAAGCAAGAGGGTAATACTTCACAACCCAAACCAGCCTGGAAACCAATGCAAGGCTGGAACAAGGGTAAGCAGGCCAAGAAGCCTACCACTGCTACCAAAACAGCATGAAGGGATAGCCCCCGATCCGGGACCGGATCTAGTGGGGGGCAGACTTTCTCTCTTTGCTCAGGCTTGGGCAAGAGATGTTCAGGATCCTTGGGCGCTAGAAATAGTTTCTCAAGGTTATCTCCTGGAATTCAAGGAACTACCCCCAAGGGGAAGGTTCCACAGGTCTCAATTATCTTCAAACCAAATAAAGAGACAGGCATTCTTACATTGTGTAGAAGACCTGTTAAAGATGGGAGTGATACATCCAGTTCCAATAAGAGAACAAGGAATGGGATTTTATTCCAATCTGTTCATAGTTCCCAAAAAAGAGGGAACATTCAGACCAATTTTGGATCTAAAGATCCTAAACAAATTTCTCAGGGTACCATCGTTCAAAATGGAAACTATTCGAACGATCCTACCTACTATCCAGGAAAATCAATTTATGACTACCGTGGATTTAAAGGATGCGTACCTACATATTCCTATCCACAAGGAACATCATCAGTTCCTAAGGTTCGCTTTTCTGGACAAGCATTACCAGTTTATGGCACTTCCATTTGGATTAGCCACTGCTCCAAGGATTTTCACAAAGGTACTAGGGTCCCTTCTAGCGGTTCTAAGACCAAGGG
Source organism: Bombina bombina (assembly GCF_027579735.1). Classification (NCBI taxonomy): domain Eukaryota; kingdom Metazoa; phylum Chordata; class Amphibia; order Anura; family Bombinatoridae; genus Bombina; species Bombina bombina. The sequence continues at coordinate 686,436,543 of NC_069502.1, forward strand.
GCATTGCAGTAGTACCTTACTTGGACGACATCCTGATTCAAGCGTCGTCCCTGTCAAAAGCAAAGGCTCATACGGACATCGTCCTAGCCTTTCTCAGATCTCACGGATGGAAGGTGAACAAAGAAAAAAGTTCTCTGTCCCCGTCAACAAGAGTTCCCTTCTTGGGAACAATAATAGATTCCTTAGAAATGAGGATTTTTCTGACAGAGGTCAGAAAATCAAAACTTCTAAGCTCTTGTCAAGTACTTCATTCTGTTCCTCGTCCTTCCATAGGGCAGTGCATGGAAGTAATAGGATTGATGGTTGCAACAATGGACATAGTTCCTTTTGCACGAATTCATCTAAGACCATTACAACTGTGCATGCTCAGACAGTGGAATGGGGATTATACAGACTTGTCTCCGACGATTCAAGTAGATCAAAAGACCAGAGATTCACTCCGTTGGTGGCTGACCCTGGACAATCTGTCACAGGGAATGAGCTTCCGCAGACCAGAGTGGGTCATTGTCACGACCGACGCCAGCCTAGTGGGCTGGGGTGCGGTCTGGGAATCCCTGAAAGCTCAGGGTCTATGGTCTCGGGAAGAGTCTCTTCTCCCGATAAACATTCTGGAACTGAGAGCGATATTCAATGCTCTCAGAGCTTGGCCTCAACTAGCAAAGGCCAAATTCATAAGGTTTCAGTCAGACAACATGACGACCGTTGCATATATCAATCATCAGGGGGGAACAAGGACTTCCCTGGCGATGAAAGAAGTGACCAAGATAATTCAATGGGCGGAGGATCACTCCTGCAACTTGTCTGCGATCCACATCCCAGGAGTGGAAAATTGGGAAGCGGATTTTCTGAGTCGTCAGACATTCCATCCGGGGGAGTGGGAACTCCATCCGGAAATCTTTGCCCAAATAACTCAATTATGGGGCATTCCAGACATGGATCTGATGGCGTCTCGTCAGAACTTCAAGGTTCCTTGCTACGGGTCCAGATCCAGGGATCCCAAGGCGACCCTAGTAGATGCACTAGTTGCACCTTGGACCTTCAACCTAGCTTATGTATTCCCACCGTTTCCTCTCATCCCCAGGCTGGTAGCCAGGATCAATCAGGAGAGGGCCTCGGTGATCTTGATAGCTCCTGCGTGGCCACGCAGGACTTGGTATGCAGACCTGGTGAATATGTCATCGGCTCCACCATGGAAGCTACCTTTGAGACAGGACCTTCTTGTTCAGGGTCCATTCGAACATCCGAATCTGGTTTCCCTCCAACTGACGGCTTGGAGATTGAACGCTTGATTTTATCTAAGCGTGGGTTTTCAGATTCTGTAATAGATACTCTGATTCAGGCTAGAAAGCCTGTAACTAGAAAAATTTACCATAAAATATGGAAAAAATATATCTGTTGGTGTGAATCTAAAGGATTCCCATGGAACAAGATAAAAATTCCTAAGATTCTATCCTTTCTACAAGAAGGTTTGGAGAAAGGATTATCTGCAAGTTCTCTGAAGGGACAGATCTCTGCTTTATCTGTTTTACTTCACAAAAGACTGGCAGCTGTGCCAGATGTTCAAGCATTTGTTCAGGCTCTGGTTAGGATCAAGCCTGTTTACAGACCTTTGACTCCTCCCTGGAGTCTAAATCTAGTTCTTTCAGTTCTTCAAGGGGTTCCGTTTGAACCCTTACATTCCGTAGATATTAAGTTATTATCTTGGAAAGTTTTGTTTTTGGTTGCAATTTCTTCTGCTAGAAGAGTTTCAGAGTTATCTGCTCTGCAGTGTTCTCCGCCCTATCTGGTGTTCCATGCAGATAAGGTGGTTTTGCGTACTAAGCCTGGTTTTCTTCCGAAAGTTGTTTCCAACAAAAATATTAACCAGGAGATAGTTGTACCTTCTTTGTGTCCGAATCCAGTTTCAAAGAAGGAACGTTTGTTACACAATTTGGACGTAGTCCGTGCTCTAAAATTCTATTTAGAGGCTACTAAAGATTTCAGACAAACATCTTCCTTGTTTGTTGTTTATTCTGGTAAAAGGAGAGGTCAAAAAGCGACTTCTAGCTCTCTTTCCTTTTGGCTTAAAAGCATTATCCGATTGGCTTATGAGACTGCCGGACGGCAGCCTCCTGAAAGAATCACAGCTCACTCCACTAGGGCTGTGGCTTCCACATGGGCCTTCAAGAACGAGGCTTCTGTTGACCAGATATGTAAGGCAGCGACTTGGTCTTCACTGCACACTTTTGCCAAATTTTACAAATTTGATACTTTTGCTTCTTTGGAGGCTATTTTTGGGAGAAAGGTTTTGCAAGCCGTGGTGCCTTCCATTTAGGTGACCTGATTTGCTCCCTCCCTTCATCCATGTCCTAAAGCTTTGGTATTGGTTCCCACAAGTAAGGATGACGCCGTGGACCGGACACACCAATGTTGGAGAAAACAGAATTTATGCTTACCTGATAAATTACTTTCTCCAACGGTGTGTCCGGTCCACGGCCCGCCCTGGTTTTTTAATCAGGTCTGATGAATTATTTTCTCTAACTACAGTCACCACGGTATCATATGGTTTCTCCTATATATATTTCCTCCTGTCCGTCGGTCGAATGACTGGGGTGGGCGGAGCCTAGGAGGGATCATGTGACCAGCTTTGCTGGGACTCTTTGCCATTTCCTGTTGGGGAAGAGAATATCCCACAAGTAAGGATGACGCCGTGGACCGGACACACCGTTGGAGAAAGTAATTTATCAGGTAAGCATAAATTCTGTTTTTAGTTTCATATTAATGATTCACTTTAATAATAGTCACTTTATACTTATAAGATTCACACTTGTATTCACTGTAAAATTCCTATAAAGTATTGGAATTTTCATTATATAATTTTTGTCAATATGATATATATATATATATATATATATATATATATATATATATATTCTATTGGCAATGAAAATTGCCAATACCACCTTTTCATTTTATTGTGGACTATTGCCAATACCACCTTTAACATCAATTAAAATTATGACCAATGAGGAACATTGGCAACCCTTTTAAGGAAGCACTGGACTGCCAGTTATTCATCTTGAAAAGTTGCGTGGGTTAATTTAAGATAAGCGCCAAGTTATTATCCTTAAGCTCCCTCACAGGTAATCTTCCCTATGATTACCAATTTTTAGTATAAACCAAACAAAAGTCAATTATTGAAGTTTGGGAGCGCTAAAAAAGCTTTAAAGACAATATGGAGATTTAAAATTTGCACAATATTTATTGCTGGTGGACAATCTAAAAACATATATAAATCAAAAAATCATAAAAAACAATAATATAAACAGTATAATCAGTCTAGGGTAGGATGAAGTAGTGCTAATATATTAAAGTATGGGACGTCTCCCTTTTAAACTTTATATTTTTGGGTTTCTCTGTATCTTAACCTTTACGTCTAGATTATTGCAACACTCTAGTTAAACAATGGCTATGTAACCACCTTAATCCACCTTATATTTGCATCTGAAAATGTAGTGTCTTTAAAAAGATATTTTCTTGACTAATTGTCAGAAATAAAATGTTCATAAAAATTGCTTTGATGTATAAAAGTCTTTTTCCAGTATAAAAATATATTTGTAGTCCAATAAATTTCCGCTATTTCTTAGAGGGGTAACCTTGTAACACTTCAGTCTTTTTTATGCAATTTGTAACAAGTGTTTCTAATGAGCTTACCGGGTCTTCTGACACCTGCTGTGTCTGGCGGTTTGTTTGTTTATCTTACCAGGAAGATGTTTATGCCTTTTCTCTCTCCAATCTTGTACGATACAAGACTAGCCTGTAAGCTTGGTTCTTTGGAGCCTATTTCAGTCTGTGTGGCTCTGATGGTTCAGCACCTTCTGTTCAAAATATCTCTGGCTGTCAGTATTTGGCAGCAGGCTTTCGAGTCAGGTAAATACTTCCGCTACACGCTCCGGCGTGTTTGGCGGTTCCTCCGATACTTAGTGTACAAGCGGCCGTTTGTTTCTTTTCTTCTTCCCCTGTACTCAAATTGTGATTGAGATCCTGCAGGGTATATGTGAGCTGTAATGGTTGCGTCTACGCGTTTCGCCGGTTGGCTTTATCAAGACGGATGGTTTGTGTTCTGAAGCCCGGTGTTTTTAAAGAGCCCTCTTCTCTTTCTGATTGGTTGATGTTTCTTCCTTTTTCTATTGGTGATCTGTTTAAATGGCTTTTACTGAGGATTTAAGGTGGACTATCGAATTGTATCTATCTTTTGCAAATAGTATAGATACATTTGTTCAATTTATAAGGTGGATTTTTCATTTGTATCTATCTTTTTCAGATGGTATATACATTTTTTGTTATTTTATTCGATTTATAAGGTGGATTATTAAAATCTTCTATTATATACATCAATGTTTCTAGTCGACTTATATAATATATTAATATATTGTTTATCAATTTCTAATGGATTTTCTATATATCCAAGCCTAAACGCAGATTATTTCAAAATGGATGTTTGTTATTTCATATAATTATCACATTTTTATGATATATTTTTCCCATTCTTTTGTTAGAATGTATAACCATCAATTTTTTGTCATCGTATTAATTAGTGTGTTGTATATATAGTTTTCATTATTTTATATAATTCTAGCTTTTATTCTTTACATAGTTCTTTTACTAGATTTGTCCTTATATATTTGGTATAATGTTGTTAAATTATAAATAATTTTTAGTGACTTATTTCTGAATTTTTTATTATTTAGAAACTAACGATTTCATTATAGAATTTGAGATAGTAAGATAGGTAATAGATTTTGAATCAAGTTTTTTATAAAGAGTAATTTAATTCCCATGTTTTTTAGATGGTTTTTATGGTCTTGTTGAAATATTGAATCTTACTAGTTCTATTTGTTTTCATCATTATGAGGTAAGAAATGGGGAAAGGTCCAGTTCAGAATTTAGTCCTGATGGATATAAAGTCTGCATGTTGTAAATTAATTCTGCCTCTTTTCTTAATAGTTTTTCTTCAAAGTTTCCCCCTCTCCACTCTTGTTTCAATTTCTTTATACCCCAGAATTTAAAGTCTTTTAAGTTATTCTTATGTATTTCTCTGAAATGAGTGTATAGATGAGTTTCTAGATTTCCCTTAGCTATACAGGACAGATGTTCTCGTAGGGTCCTTGTAGTTTCTCCTATGTACTGTAACTGGCAAGTGCACTGTATAATGTAGATGACCCCTTTGTCCTGACATCTTATTGTTTCTTTTATGTGATGTATTAATCCGTTAGTGTTGGATATAACTTTCTTACATTTACTGCTAAACTTGCAGGATCTACACCCAAAACAGGGAAAAAAACCTTCTAATTTGTTTCCAGTTAGATCTTTTTGTGTCATGTGTGTTTTTTGTATCTGTTTAAATTCGCTAGGGGCGAGTATCTGTTTAAAATTTTTGGCTTTAAATTAACCCACGCAACTTATCTATTCTTCCCTAGCTCATTTTTTATGAGCTTAAGTAATAGCAGCCTAGTAATGGAGAAAGATATATTTACCTGGAGAGAAGAGATTCTAAAAGAAATTATGGAAAATGAATTAAATATAATTGAGGTAGAACCTATAGACATAAACACAAAGATGGCTAAATTAGAGAAAAACATGACTAGTGAACTAAAACAAAAAATAGAATTACACTTCTTAAATAAATATATAGCAAACAAATGGGCCCCTAGAGGCCTTAGAGTTAAGAAAAAATGCACATTTGATCTAAAAAAAGAATTCCAGATGGAATGGGATACAGCTTTAAATGAAACTACACAAACCCTATTAGACATTCTAAAAAGGTCTAGAGAAGAATCACTGAAACAACTAAGTGAGAATATTACCTCAATTAAAAATGAACTAGAGGAAGTGAAGGAAAACAGTGAGTTTAAATTTAGACAGAAAGAAATAATCTCCAATCTAAATAAACTGAATAAAGATCTATTAGAGACCAAATGGAGAAAATACAAAAGGGATGAAGAAGATTATCAAGAACTGACAGATGAGATGGAAACAGAATTAGAAGAAATTACAGCAGAACAAAACACTGATATAGATTCACAACACACCACTTCTATCCCTAATAAACAACAAATACATGTAAAACAAAAACAAAATTATTATGAAGATAGAGGTAACTATAATCATAGTAATCACAGATTTGAAAATAGGCTAAATGAAAGACAGGGTAGATACACAGAATGGAGAACCAATTATAATAATTGGAACTATTACCAACCAAGAGAGTACAGAAACCACTACAATTACGATAGAAGATACAATACACACTTTAAAAATCACAATCACTATGAAGATAAACATAGACCTAATGAAAGAGAAACATATAGAAGAGAATACACAGAAAAAGGTGAAAGACACTACAACCACTATAAAAACGACTATAACAGCCCCCAAAGGCAAGATAGTTATCACTATAGAGAATACTCACAAAAAGATAATCACAATGGAAATTTTAGAAATAGAAATTCTGAAAAAACACCAAAAGAAAATATAAATCACAATTGGAAAATAAAAACAAATAATAAATTTGAAAAATTAAGCACAGTTCCAAATTCCCCAAAAAATGAGAAACATTTTTTAGAATTAGATCCAACAAGACCAGAAACAACACAAAACAAGTTAGCACTAAAAGCACCACCACTAAGAAAAAGAAGCAGAGAGGAACAAGAGGAGGAAGAACAGTTAAAAAAATGTCAAAAAAACAAAATAAAATCACCATCAGGTATCTTCAATCTAAGTAGTAAAGTATTAACTAAAGAAGAAGAAAAAGTATTAGAACTAGGTCTAAGTTTTGCCCCGACAACAAAAATGAATAAATTCAATACACATATTCATATAAGTCAATTTGTGCGAAAATTAACTTTGAAAAGATTATTTGCAAAAAATCCAATAGAGAGACAAATAACATCTCATGGTATAACAAGAAATGTCATTTCAACTACTCCAGAGATTCAACACACAGACCTAAAATTAAAATCTAAATTTTATCCAAGTGCTGAGAAAGGTAGAAACCTCGAACTATTTGAAAAATTAGTGCAAAAAGATATTGCAAGTGTAAAAGACAATAAATTTAGAAATAGAAATCTATCTAAAAAAGAAAATGAAATAATTAAAAATTTACAAAGCAATAAAGAACTGACAATCAAAGGAGCGGACAAGGGAGGAGGCATAGTCCTCCTAGATACAAAAAGTTATATTAACGAAGCCAATAGACTTCTAGGAGATACAGAAACATATAGAGAAATAAAATTAGATCCAACCAAAAATTTTCTATCAAAGTTAACAAACATATTAAAAGAGGCCTCAACTGAAGGCATAATCCATAAAAAAGAGTTTGATTTCCTCTGTCCTAAATACCCTAAAATACCGATATTCTATTACTTACCAAAATTACATAAAAATCCCATCAATCCACCCGGTAGACCCATAATATCGGGAATAGGTTCACTAACTGCAAATTTATCAAAATATATTGACAGTTTTTTGCAAAAATACGTAAAAACACTACCTTCATACCTCAAAGATACAACCGATATATTACAAAATTTAAATAAATTAAAATGGGAAGATAATTATATCATCAGTACATGTGATGTATCATCGTTATACACAAGTATCAAACATCAATTGGGCATTAAAGCGGCAGAAATGTATATGACGAGAGATGATACACTCAATCAAAAACAAAAAGACTTTATAATTCTAGGTATTAATTATATCTTAAATCAAAATTACTTTTCCTTCAATGGAAAATTCTATCTCCAGACAAGAGGTACTGCTATGGGCACGAGATTTGCGCCGAGCTATGCAAATCTCTTCTTAGGCAAATGGGAAGAAGAGTTCATATCCAAGCATGAGCTCGGCGCAAATCTCGTGCTCTATAAAAGATATATCGATGACATCATCCTTATATGGAAGGGGACATCTAAAGAATTGGAAAAATTCATAGCAGACATGAACCAAAATGACATAGGAATTCAATTTACATATCATATCAGTAAAGAAAAAATCACATTCCTTGATCTGGATATAGAAATTGTAGAAAAGGAAATAATAACTAAGACACACTTCAAAAAAGTAGATGCCAACAATCTAATACATTTTAATAGCTGCCATTTAAATAAATGGAAGGAGAATATTCCTAAAGGCCAATGCCTCAGGATTAAACGAAATTGTACAAGAACAAATAGAAATATTAGAGAAAAAATTCCATGATAGAGGGTATGACCCTAATATAATAAAGAAAGCTAAGGAACAAGTAGATCAAAAAGAAAGGAAAAATCTACTTACTTATAAAAATAAAGATTCAAATCCAAAAAATTATAGAGAAGAGAAAGAAGATAAAATTAATGTTGCATTAATCACAGACTATAACAGCGACCATCATATTTTGCAAAGAATTGTCAAAAAACACTGGCATCTGGTCCAAACAGATCCTCTGATAGGAGAAAAAATGAAAGATAATCCAACAATCATATACAGGAAAGCCAAAAATTTTAAACAGATACTCGCCCCTAGCGAATTTAAACAGATACAAAAAACACACATGACACAAAAAGATCTAACTGGAAACAAATTAGAAGGTTTTTTTCCCTGTTTTGGGTGTAGATCCTGCAAGTTTAGCAGTAAATGTAAGAAAGTTATATCCAACACTAACGGATTAATACATCACATAAAAGAAACAATAAGATGTCAGGACAAAGGGGTCATCTACATTATACAGTGCACTTGCCAGTTACAGTACATAGGAGAAACTACAAGGACCCTACGAGAACATCTGTCCTGTATAGCTAAGGGAAATCTAGAAACTCATCTATACACTCATTTCAGAGAAATACATAAGAATAACTTAAAAGACTTTAAATTCTGGGGTATAAAGAAATTGAAACAAGAGTGGAGAGGGGGAAACTTTGAAGAAAAACTATTAAGAAAAGAGGCAGAATTAATTTACAACATGCAGACTTTATATCCATCAGGACTAAATTCTGAACTGGACCTTTCCCCATTTCTTACCTCATAATGATGAAAACAAATAGAACTAGTAAGATTCAATATTTCAACAAGACCATAAAAACCATCTAAAAAACATGGGAATTAAATTACTCTTTATAAAAAACTTGATTCAAAATCTATTACCTATCTTACTATCTCAAATTCTATAATGAAATCGTTAGTTTCTAAATAATAAAAAATTCAGAAATAAGTCACTAAAAATTATTTATAATTTAACAACATTATACCAAATATATAAGGACAAATCTAGTAAAAGAACTATGTAAAGAATAAAAGCTAGAATTATATAAAATAATGAAAACTATATATACAACACACTAATTAATACGATGACAAAAAATTGATGGTTATACATTCTAACAAAAGAATGGGAAAAATATATCATAAAAATGTGATAATTATATGAAATAACAAACATCCATTTTGAAATAATCTGCGTTTAGGCTTGGATATATAGAAAATCCATTAGAAATTGATAAACAATATATTAATATATTATATAAGTCGACTAGAAACATTGATGTATATAATAGAAGATTTTAATAATCCACCTTATAAATCGAATAAAATAACAAAAAATGTATATACCATCTGAAAAAGATAGATACAAATGAAAAATCCACCTTATAAATTGAACAAATGTATCTATACTATTTGCAAAAGATAGATACAATTCGATAGTCCACCTTAAATCCTCAGTAAAAGCCATTTAAACAGATCACCAATAGAAAAAGGAAGAAACATCAACCAATCAGAAAGAGAAGAGGGCTCTTTAAAAACACCGGGCTTCAGAACACAAACCATCCGTCTTGATAAAGCCAACCGGCGAAACGCGTAGACGCAACCATTACAGATCACATATACCCTGCAGGATCTCAATCACAATTTGAGTACAGGGGAAGAAGAAAAGAAACAAACGGCCGCTTGTACACTAAGTATCGGAGGAACCGCCAAACACGCCGGAGCGTGTAGCGGAAGTATTTACCTGACTCGAAAGCCTGCTGCCAAATACTGACAGCCAGAGATATTTTGAACAGAAGGTGCTGAACCATCAGAGCCACACAGACTGAAATAGGCTCCAAAGAACCAAGCTTACAGGCTAGTCTTGTATCGTACAAGATTGGAGAGAGAAAAGGCATAAACATCTTCCTGGTAAGATAAACAAACAAACCGCCAGACACAGCAGGTGTCAGAAGACCCGGTAAGCTCATTAGAAACACTTGTTACAAATTGCATAAAAAAGACTGAAGTGTTACAAGGTTACCCCTCTAAGAAATAGCGGAAATTTATTGGACTACAAATATATTTTTATACTGGAAAAAGACTTTTATACATCAAAGCAATTTTTATGAACATTTTATTTCTGACAATTAGTCAAGAAAATATCTTTTTAAAGACACTACATTTTCAGATGCAAATATAAGGTGGATTAAGGTGGTTACATAGCCATTGTTTAACTAGAGTGTTGCAATAATCTAGACGTAAAGGTTAAGATACAGAGAAACCCAAAAATATAAAGTTTAAAAGGGAGACGTCCCATACTTTAATATATTAGCACTACTTCATCCTACCCTAGACTGATTATACTGTTTATATTATTGTTTTTTATGATTTTTTGATTTATATATGTTTTTAGATTGTCCACCAGCAATAAATATTGTGCAAATTTTAAATCTCCATATTGTCTTTAAAGCTTTTTTAGCGCTCCCAAACTTCAATAATTGACATTCATCTTGAAAAGCCCTCATGTAGGGAGAAACGCGTTGATGTTTTTGCAGCCAGAATAATTTGATATTTGTGAAGTACTCCTTCTTGAGCAACGGAGGATTGTTTGGGACTTTACTCTGGTTTGCTATACTGAAAGCTTGGTATGGTATACTGAAAGCCTGCACTGACAAGTGCCAAAGACTAAGCAAAGTGTGTTAAAGTCTCATCACTCAAACCTCTGAGGAATCAATCTGCGTGCTTATATGCACTTAAGAGTGGATGACTTCTTCCCTTCTACTTAAGAAAGTGGATCAGCTGTACCTTTCGAAATATATAATTTACCAATAGGATTGGCTTCCACTGACATCATATACACACGTGACCATAACGGCAGAGGAACAAACAACAAGGAGGCTGAGCGGCTAAGAAAAGTCTGTTCTATCCCGTGTTTGTCAATTATTCCGGAAGCCAGGTACTGTGTAGTCACTTGTTTAAGGAAATTCCCTTGGTTACCTTTATGCACTGCGGCTTTGCAACAGCACTATTGCACTTGGGACTTTGACAGCTACTGTCTTGTTTCATTTGCATCTATTGTATCTATTAACCTCAGTGGTGGCAATTTTCTCTCCATTTCTTTTAATTGAAATTTTATATCGGAGACGTCCGATTTTTATTATTTTTTTATTACTTTGAGTACTGTAATATTATTTGAGGACTGTAATAAATTGTTATTTTTGTACCCCTGTTATCTACTCTATTATTACACATATATATATACACTATTTACTGTTTCACTGTGTTGTGCCTAGGTATATTCAGGTTTATCTATCTCACATTTATTATATGTGATGTCATTATATTTAATAATTATAAACAAATGAACAAGCTCAACAAAGTTGCTTTTTAGGATAAGAATATATTAGGTAATATAAATGGTGCAGACCCAAGACAACTATATTTATATAAAGATAGATATCAAGGATATGATAAACCTTAGATATAAAGAATGGGAATTCAGCACTCTTTTTAGTTATTACAAAAGTTATTTTATTTAATTTCCATACATATCCATTGATAGGCATTCTCCACTATCATGGTATAAAAGACACACATGTGTGTGTCTTTTATGCCATGATAGCGGAGAATGCCTATCAATGGATATATATGGAAATTAAATAAAATAACTTGTTTCATTTAATTTTTAAAACAATTAATTGCTTTGTTTTTCAAAATTAATTGTTGAGTTGTGATCCTTTTTTTTTTTTTTAAATCAAAGGTTTTTATTGAGGTTTTCATGCAAAACATTAACACAAAATATATGTTTTGTTATACATAAAACAATTACACGAATAGCAATCACAATAATAGGAGTTCAAACAAGTTGAGCTACATTTCTACCAAAACATGTTTGGCCAAGGAACCTCATATTTTTTAAGTTTTATATACCTCCTGTCTAATCTATAGGCCACTCATGGACCCATCCCTAATAGCTTATGTCGCTAGAGGAAATTATAGTGATACATAGCCACTTACTGGCATGATTTATAAACATGAATAGAAAAAAAGTGCAGATTAATACCGCATAAGAAATTCACCGTGTTAGGCGAATACATATATGGATAAGGGGGGAGGGAGAGGGGGGACATATCTTACGTAGGATAGATATTAAGTCACATTCACAAAATATATAACTGTAAATCCATAACATGAGAACTGCGTGACAAAATATTAGAATATTATCTTAATAAAAGGGGAGAAGAGGGAAGGGGAGGGGGGGGGGGGGGGCAGAGCTTTTTGGTATGGCCCCAGGTTATAGAATGTAAGTGAATGGTCTAGTACAAAAATGTTATATAGGCATATATAGATAACCCCATATCAACTAATTAGTACCCCTGACTATCACACTTAGGACTCAGAGATCCTCGGATCTTTGTATTATAAAGTGGAGACCGTCCAAAAATAGAGAATAACAGGGAGAACAAGTATTTAACGAAATCCCTCTATATAATCATATGAATACAAAATACATTCCTATACATCCACTATGTGTCGTATTATGCTCTACACGCTGGCATTATACAGTCATATAAATCATTATGCAAATAGGACCAGATATTAATATAGACAGGGTTACAAAAAAAAAAAAAATCCCACATGAAATAAATAGCCTAACCATATCAGTGTAACAGTAAAATATTGTGTTAGCTATGATCTTAGGTCAAGGTTCTAGCTATACCAGTAACAAGGTTTATGAAATGTACCCCATTACCCTAGTATGGGCCCTATACCTGGGTAATTGGTAGTACGAGAACCCCTCTATTGAAGTGGTAAATTCAAACTGAAGGGACTGGACCCACATAAACTGGAATTATTATAGCCCACCTTTATTTTATGAAAGGTCATACCTTCCTATTGTGAGAGTAAAATAGGATCAAATAAATCTTTACTTGGTTCCAGCTCAGGCTATTACAAATTAGCATTAAACATGTTACCCTATATTAGCATATCATACTTCTATATCTAATGAACTACGTATCATGAGGCACCCCTGTCCCACTACCCAGAACTGTGTATGTCACCAAAAGAGGGTACAACAATAAAAATTCGATAGTTAAAATAATACAAACGCTCCTTGTAGCATATATGGGGGTAACAAACTGTATAAACAACAGATATATAGGCTAGAGTATGGGGAAACTTAGGATAGGATATGATTACAGGAACAGGATCTAGCAACCTAATTAGTATAGAAAGATATATTAGCCTTTTAATACACTGAGCACTTAACCAAGGAGAATCTACGAATGTTATTAAAGTCAACAAACAGCTATAGCTTTAGCTTTGAACAGGGCTATAAAACATGCAAATAAACCCAAGGAGTAATACATAAGGATTAAAAAAATCACGCTTGAACAGTCTGGAACCATGGAGAAGAGATGGCTAAGGGCTGCGTTAAGTGGCGTTACCCTTGTCTCAGAAGTTAACCTACACCACTTCTACTTAGCTTCACCAGCATGCAGAGCAATATCGTCTGGGAGAATTGCAGCAGGAACCACCACAATACAAAAATTATCTGAGCACTATGAGAGCCATAGACTAGTAACTCCCTGCACACCCATGTCTCCTCCACAGCACTCCGCTCATTGCCGCTTCCAGCGGTTTGCCAGTGTCCGCCAGTCCCTTTCACTGCTACTAGTGACTGGGCTTCCCTTCCCAGACCGTGATTCAGCTTATTGTAGAGTTCTGGCGGGAGGCCATTTTGCTGCACAACATCATCAGCTCCGTCGACCATAATATGTCCTCCAGATTTCCACTCGAGCATGGCAAATTGGGGCCCTGCTTCTTTTTCTCTCATCTGTGACAAATCACCCCGACTTTGTGTTGCGTTGAGTTCGGGCGGCCCTACTTCAATGGTAGAGGGCTGTAGAGGTTTGCGCCTCCTATTGAGCTGTGTCAGCTCAGCCATATTGGGTTCAAGGTTTAGTGCTTTAGCACTGCGTATGTCTCTTGCCTCTTTAGGTGCCTTCCCTTTCCAGTATTGTACTTCTGGCGGGCTATATCCCCCAAGTTCCACAGGATTACATGTTGTCGGTGGATCCGGCTGCCCACCCATAGCAACTCTCAGTTCACTAATTAGTGTATGTTGCTGGGTGTCCAAGGAGGTAATTAAGTTGCGCAGCTTAGCAAATAGTAACCCCTCCATTATATATCTGAAGGCTCCGTTGACTTATAAAAAATGTACCTCTGATGGTAATAACGTCTCACAGATATTCTCTGAAATGGCGGCTTACTCCGTGCGGTCAACAACTCAGGCCCAAAAAATCTTCTTGCCGTTGCAGTGACCCGTGCTTTGTGACAATGGTCAATATTATTTGTCCTGCTCTCCAAAGTGTGGATAACAAAAGATGTTGGGGTTTAAGAGTCCTTAATTTGCTTAAAGTAATGATTTATTTGTTCATATGGCAGGAGCTCTAAAAAGACATGTCTTGCTGCTTCAATTGCTAGCTCCGCCCCCCCCCGAGTTGTGATCCTTTTATTGATATAAATTTAAATATGTAATTTAATTACGTACAAAAATGTAGTGTTTTATAATCCTTTAAGTTTCTATGAAACTGATATGAAATTATGTTAACGTGTGCTGCTTGATTATATTACTGTGACTAAGGCTAATGCCTCTATATGGTTATTATGATAGTGTCTCTATAATCAGGATTATAATTGTTTTGTACGCAATCCCTGGGTTGACTAATATGTTTGCCAGAAAAACTTTATTATTCAGACTGCTTGTTAAATTTAGTTAATAATCTTAGAGTTAACTTCTAATTATCAAGAGATCACTGTACTTTTTGTTCAGCTTCATGCAGACATGATCAATAGTTTTTTTATGATAAGCATCATTTGCATTATGATTTACTAGAGACAAGCAGCAGTTATGTTCATATTCTGTGATTATCAACTTGTCTTCATTTAAGAGATGTCCATTGGCCACAGATCTCTGAACTTTGCAGGCTTAGAGAACTCACTATATTGCATTATTGACATATGTACGTAGCAATCATTTTTCTATTACTATATAAACAGAAAATGCTAATTTTGAGTTGAATCACAATTCTTTTGAAAAGTTTATCTAATAATTTTTCTACAAAATTCACCATGAAAGTTTTGTAGATTCATTATTTGATAAGCTTTTCTAAAAGATTTCCCTTGATCAGCTAACATGAAGTGCACAGACCTTTCATTTTACTTTGGGCACTTTAAAGACTCTAGTCACAATACAAATTAAATGTATTAAATCTGAAGTTTTCACCACATGTGCTTGGTAAGCACATAAACATATACTGGTTTCTTTATTTCCCTGCTTTTAGGAACTTATAAATTCTTTGTAAAATAAATAAATTAATATATTTTTTTCTTTGTGTTTGCTCTAGACCGGAGTTCTTCGAACAAACTGTGTTGACTGCTTAGATCGAACCAATACAGCGCAGTTCATGGTTGGAAAGTGTGCTTTGGCCTATCAGCTCTACTCTTTAGGATTGATTGACAAACCTAGTTTGCAGTTTGACACAGATGCAGTTAGGTATGCATTCCTTTTGATGTGATAAACTATTGTCAGTTTGATAAAGTAAATCATTCTCTGACAGGATATATTAATTTCTGTGTACCCATCTTTAACATTCTAAGTTCCCATGGGAACAGGGCCCTGAATTCCTTCTGTAACTGTTTGTATTGTATCATTGTTATACTTAGAATTGTACCCATGGACAGTGCTGCAGAATATGTTGGCGTTTTATAAATAAAATATAATAATAATATATATGACTGCAGTTAATCTGAAAGAAATGGACATTTCTCTCATAGACTTGGCGGTGTATTCAAGTATGGTATGAAGTCTAGGCTCTGTCCTCGGTCCCCTTCTCTTCTCAATCTACACGTCATCTCTAGGTTCCCTAATAAAGTCCCACGGTTTCCAATATCATTTGTATGCTGACGACACCCAAATCTACTTCTCTGCACCAGACCTATCTCCTTCCTTGCTAACCCATGTCACTAACTGTCTTTCTCACATCTCTTCCTGGATGACCTCTCACTACTTCAAGCTAAATCTCTCCAAAACTGATCTCCTCATTTTCCCCCCTTCTTTAAAAATCTCCACCCCCAATCTCTCTATAACTGTCGACAACTCCATCATTACCCCTACCCTGCATGCCCGATGTCTTGGGGTCACATTTGACTCAGATCTTTCTTTCACTCCTCACATTCAGTCCTTGGCTAAAGCCTGCCGCTTCCAACTTAAAAATATCTCTAAAATTAGACACTTCCTTACACAAGACACAACTAAGATTTTAATCCACTCTCTCATTCTTTCCCGCCTCGATTACTGCAACTCTGTCCTCTCTGGTCTCCCCACCTGCCGCCTAGCTCCTTTACAATCCATAATGAATTCCTCTGCCAGACTCATCTTCCTTACATGTCGCTCTTCATCTGCTGCTCCTCTCTGCCAATCCCTTCACTGGCTTCCTCTTGCCTCTAGGATCAAACACAAAATTCTCACTCTGACATACAAAGCCCTCAACTGCACTGCTTCCGCCTATATCTCAGACCTTGTCTCCAGATACTCTCCCTCCCGTCCCCTTCGCTCTGCTCATGACCTCCTACTCTCCTCCTCTCTGGTTACCTCATCGCACTCCCGTTTACAGGACTTCTCCAGACTTGCTCCCATCTTGTGGAACTCTCTGCCTCACCCCACAAGACTCTCCCCTAGCTTTGAAAGCTTCAAGTGCTCCCTAAAGACTCTACTGTTCAGGGATGCATACAACCTATGCTAACCTTACTTTATACCAGTTCCACTCCTCCATTGCTATCCCCTGAACCGCCTTAGCATGTAAGCCTAAGAGTCCAGCTGTTTGTATATAACCTTCTTAAGAGCTGACTACAACAGTGCAACTCTTGGCAGGGCCCTCTACCTATTTGATCCCTATAATTGTTTTGTTGTACTTCCCCTTTGCTTATAGCGCTGCGGAATCTGTTGGCGCTCTACAAATAACCGTTAATAATAATAAATAATAATAATATTGCTTTACTGATGTAGGTAGAAACTTCAAGAAATCTTCAGAACATCTTCCCTTATAGGTAGAAACTTCAAAAAATCTTTAGAACATCCCTTATTATAGTGGTCGATTTATCAAGGGCCGAATGGCCTCTGATGCCCCTGTTTCCGCTCAAGCCATCAGGCTCGCCGGAAACAGCAGTTATGAAGCAGCGTTCTTAAGACTGCTTCTCCTTAACTGGTCAGCTGCCTCTGAGGCTGTGGACATCAGTCCGCCCTATCGTGTAAGATTGGGTTGATTGATAACCCCTGCTAGCGGCCCGATTGGCCGCAAATTTGCAGGGGGCGGCATTGCACAAGCGGTTCACCAGAACTGACAGCATATGCTGTCAGCATTTAGCGATGTTTGTCGGACATGATTCGCTGAGCGGATCATGTCGGACAGACATTTGATAAATCTGCCCCATAGGCTAAGCTTTACAGGCTGATTACAGTCAGATTTCTCAAGATGTCATTGGTAAACAGCTTCCAAAGAGTGCAAGAAATAGTTTTTTTTTTTTTCATTCTGATTTAAAAGAAAATACTCTAGGCTTGATGTTTTCCAAAGCTTATTTGGTCATTTGGATTTTTTCTTTATGACTAACTAGCCAGAGATAGTAGGTTCTATCATTTAAGTTAGTTGATAAGCTTCTGTTGCATAGAAGCTTCTGTTGAACTAGTGTGCAAAGCAACCACTGGATTCATCTTCCACTTGTTCATTCAATTAGTAACATTTAATATGTTTGCGTCTTTACAGACAGGGTTTGATAGGAAGTGCTGCCTGAAAGACTAACCTAAGACCTAAGCAAGTATTTCTGCTCCCCCTTACATATCTTGATCCTGACTCCAAAGTTTCTGAGTATGATATCTCAGGAGTGTGGAAAAGTTAGTTTCCTAGTGTAATTTCTCAACTTGAGAAGTCTGCATGCCTTTGTGGCATATGGGCAGCAGATACTGTTCTTCTGCTGCCCCTATGTATCTCTCACGCTAAGGTCCTGCCAATCACCCTAAAGTGAGCTAGTTCGGGTTGAATTCTCTCTGCCACCTTAGAGGTGGCGGAAAGTTTAAGAAGCAGCGGCTGATGACCAGCGCTTCTTAAGTTGCGGGAAGCAGGTTTACGCTGCTTAATACATGGAGCCTTATATGTTTTACCCCTGCAAAGGGATTAAGCACATAGTTTCCCTGGGAAGACAAGATTGTTTCCCATAATTATTGTATAGCAGTTTTATTTCAATAATTTTGTGGTTTTAAAGAAGAAAATAATGTTTATTCAGTACTGGAACTGAAATAATTTACCAAAGTTGCAAAGATTCTTTGTTTCAAAATGAAAGCTTCTATTCTGTAATTTTTTTGCTCCAAAACATATAAATTCATGAATGGACCTGGTGGATTTTTTTTCTTCATGTTCTCATTCATCCTAATGATTACAGTATTGCCAAAAATATATTTTAAATTACACCTTTTTTGTTATTTTTTTGTGTGTGTTTCTAAAATATGTTCCTCAGCCACCATAGTGAATATATATATCTGATGTGGCTCCTAATGATGTGGTTGGGCAGTAGATAGTATTTGGTTGTCCTGATCAGTTACTCAAGTGCAAATTGCACTTTGTCATTACGAAATGCAGCAAAAATTTTGGTAGTCACAAAACTTAAGCAGGCATGTAAAAAGCAGATATTTTAGTTTTTCCCCTCAATACTGGGGGCCTTTTTGCTGCTGGATTTAGATCTTGAATCATTACACACATACACCTAGATTACGGGTCTTGCGTTAGCCTTAAAAAGCAGCGTTGAGAGGTCCCAACGCTGCTTTTTAACGCCCTATGGTATTACAAGTCTGACAGGTACAGGTGTACCGCTCACTTTTTTTCCACGATTTTAGCATACCACAAATCCCCTTACGTCAATTGCATATCCTATATTTTCAATGGGATTTTCCTAACGCCGGTATTACGATTGCTTGAAAAAGTGAGCGGTACACCCTCTCCTGTCAAGACTCCTACCGCATTTAAAAGTCAGTAGTTAAGAGTTTTATGGGCTAATGCCGTAACATAACACTCTTAACTAATGTGCTAAAAAGTACACTAACACCCATAAACTACCTATTAACCCCTAAACCGAGGCCCCCCTACATCGCAAACACTATAATAAAAAAAATTAACCCCTAATCTGCGGACCGGACATCGCCGCCACTTTAATAAATGTGTTAACCCCTAAACCGCCACACTCCCGCCTTGCAAACACTAGTTACATTTTATTAACCCCTAATCTGCCGTCCCTAACATCGCCGCCACCTACCTACATTTATTTACCCCTAATCTGCCTCTCCCACTATATTAAATGTATTAACCCCTAAACCTAAGTCTAATCCTAACCCCCCTAATTTAAATATAATTTAAATAAATCTAAATAAAATATTCCTATTTAAAACTAAATATTTATCTATAAAATAAACCCTAAGATAGCTATAATATAACTAATAATTACATTGTAGTTATCTTAGGGTTTATTTTTATTTTACAGGCAACTTTGTATTTATTTTAACTATGTAGAATAGTTATTAAATAGTTATTAACTATTTAATAACTTCCTAGTTAAAATAAATACAAATATACCTGTAAAATAAACCCTAACCTAAGTTACAATTACACTTAACACTACACTATAATTAAATAAATTACCTAAACTAACTACAGATAATTACAATTAAATTAAACTAAATTACGAAAACAAACACTAAATTACAGAAAATAAAAAATTTAAATTTTTTTTTAAACTAATTACACCTAATCTAATCCCCCTAATAAAGTAAAAAAAGCCCCCCAAAATAAAAAAATCCCTACCCTATACTAAATTACAAATAGCCCTTAAAAGGGCCTTTTGCGTGGCATTGCCCCAAAATAATCAGCTCTTTTACCTGGAAAAAAAAAATACAATACCCCCCAACATTAAAACCCACCACCCACACACCCAACCCTACTCTAAAACCCACCCAATCCCCCCTTAATAAAACCTAACACTAACCCCTTGAAGATCACCCTACCTTGAGACGTCTTCACCCAGCCGGACCGAAGTCCTCCAAGAAGCTGGGCAGAAGTGGTCCTCCATACGGCAGAAGTCTTCATCCGATCCGGGCAGAAGAGGTCCTCCAGACGGCAGAAGTCTTCATCCAGGCAGCATCTTCTATCTTCATCCTTCCGGCGCGCAGCGGGTCCATCTTCAATCGAGCCAATGCGGAGCATCCTCTTCAAACGAAGTCCTAACGAAGAATGAAGGTTCCTTTAAATGACATCATCCAAGATGGCGTCCCTTGAATTCCGATTGGCTGATAGAATTCTATCAGCCAATCGGAATTAAGGTAGGAAAAATCCTATTGGCTGATCCGTAATTGTACGCTTTTTTACTCTTAAAGGCGCAGTACTGTTTTTTAGATTGTTGTTTTTTTCATTAAATAAAGTGTTTTCAAGACTTTTTGTGGTTATTACTAGCCTGTTCAACATGTCTGACATTGAGGAAAGTCAATGCTCTATGTGTTTAGAAGTCATTGTGGAACCCCCACTTACATTGTGTCCCTCATGTACTGAAAGGGCCTTACATTGCAAAGAACATATTTTAAGTGATAAAAGTATGTCTAAGGATGATTCTCAGTCTGAAGAGAATCAGGTTATGCCATCCAATTCTCCCCAAGTGTCACAACCTTTAACGCCCACTCAAGCGACGCCAAGTACTTCTAGTTCTTTTACCCTACAAGATATGGCTGCAGTTATGTCTACTACCCTTACAGAGGTGTTATCTAAACTGCCAGGTTTACAGGGTAAGCGCAGTAGGTCAGGTATTTGAGTAAATGCTGAGCCCTCTGATGCTTTATTGACCATCTCTGATGTACCCTCACAGTGTTCTGAGTTGGGGGTAGGGGAATTGCAGTCTGAGGGAGAGCTTTCAGACTCGGGAAATGTGTTCCCTCAAACAGACTCGGACGTGACGGCCTTTAAATTTAAGCTTGAACACCTCCGCCTGTTACTCCGGGAGGTTTTAGCGACTCTGGATGATTGTGACCCTATTGTAATACCACCAGAGAAATTGTGTAAAATGGATAAATATCTAGAGGTCCCTACTTACACTAATGTTTTTCCAGTCCCTAAAAGGATTTCGGACATTGTTACTAAGGAATGGGACAGACCAGGCATTCCGTTCTCTCCCCTCCTACTTTTAAGAAAATGTTTCCCATATCTGACACCATTCTGGATTCCTGGCAGATGGTCCCTAAGGTCGAGGGAGCTATTTCTACCCTGGCTAAGCGTACAACTATACCTATTGAGGACAGTTGTGCTTTTCAAAGATCCTATGCATTGTTCCAGTTACTACGGCAGCAGCTTTTTGGTTTGAGGCTCTAGAGGAGTCTCTTAAGGTTGAGACCCCATTAGATGATATTTTGGATAGAATTAAGGCTCTCAAGCTTGCTAATTCTTTTATTACCTATGCCGCTTTTAAATGGCTAAATTAGCTGCAAAAAATGCAGGCTTTGCCATTTTAGCGCATAGAGTGTTATGGCTTAAGTCTTGGTCTGCTGATGTGTCAT
Source organism: Bombina bombina (assembly GCF_027579735.1). Classification (NCBI taxonomy): domain Eukaryota; kingdom Metazoa; phylum Chordata; class Amphibia; order Anura; family Bombinatoridae; genus Bombina; species Bombina bombina. The sequence goes on from NC_069502.1 coordinate 686,458,450, forward strand.
CAAAATCTAAACTTTTAGCTATTCCTTTTAAAGGTAAGACCCTATTCGGGCCTGAACTAAAGGAAATCATTTCCGACATTACTGGAGGTAAAGGTCATGCCCTTCCTCAGGACAAGACTGTTAAAATGAGGGCTAAACAAAATAATTTTCGTTCCTTTCGAAACTTTAAAGGTGGACCCTCTACTTCCTCCTCCGCCACAAAGCAGGAGGGGAATTTTGCACAAACCAAGTCAGTCTGGAGACCCAACCAGACCTGGAATAAAGGTAAACAGGCTAAGAAGCCCGCTGCTCCTACCAAGACAGCATGAATGGGCTTGGGCAAGGGACGTTCAGGATCCCTGGGCATTAGAAATTCTGACCCAGGGATATCGACTTGAATTCAATGATTTTCTCTCAAGAGGGAGATTTCATCTTTCACGTTTGTCTGTAGACCATTCAAAAAGAGAGGCGTTCTTACGCTGTGTATAAAACCTCTATACCATGGGTGTAATCTGTCCATTTCCAAAACTAGAACAGGGGCAGGGGTTTTACTCAAATCTGTTTGTGGTTCCCAAAAAGAGGGACCCTTCAGACCGATTTTAGACCTCAAATGTCTAAACAAATTTCTCAGAGTCCCATCGTTCAAGATGGAGACCATACGAACAATTTTACCAATAATCCAGGAGGGTCAATATATGACCACCGTGGACTTGAAGGATGCGTATCTTCACATTCCTATCCACAAAGATCATCACCAGTTTCTCAGGTTCCCCTTCCTGGACAAACACTTCCAGTTTGTGGCCTTCCCTTTCGGGTTGGCCACAGCTCCCAGAATCTTCACAAAGGTGCTAGGGTCCCTTCTGGCGGTTCTGAGGCCGTGGGGCATAGCAGTGGCGCCCTATCTGGACGATATTTTGATTCAGGCGTCAACTTACCATCTAGCAAAATCGCACACGGACATCGTGTTGGCGTTTCTAAGAACTCACGGTTGTAAGGTGAATATAGAAAAGAGTTCACTAGTTCCACTGACAAGAGTTCCATTCCTAGGAACTCTGATATACTCGGTAGACATGAAAATATTTCTGACGGAGGTCAGAAAGTTAAAGATTCTAAATACTTGCCGAACGCTTCAGTCCCTTCTCCGGCCATCAGTGGCTCAGTGTATGGAGATCATTGGATTAATGGTAGCGGCAATGGACATCGTTCCGTTTGCACGCTTTCATCTCAGGCCACTGCAGCTGTGCATACTCAGACAGTGGAATGGGGATTATGCCAATTTATCTCCTCAGATAAATCTGGATCAAGAGACCAGAGACTCTCTTCTTTGGCGGTTGTCACAGGATCATCTGTCCCAGGGTCTGTGTTTCCGCAGACCAGCATGGGTTATAGTGACGACGGACGCCAGCCTCTTGGGCTGGGGTGCAGTCTGGAATTCCCTGAAGGCTCAGGGTGTTTGGACTCAGGAGGAGTCTCTTCTACCAATCAATATTCTGGAATTGAGAGCAATATTCAATGCGCTTCAGGCATGGCATCGGTTGGCCTTGGCCAAGTTCATAAGATTCCAGTCAGACAATATCACGACTGTAGCATATATCAATCATCAAGGCGGAACAAAGAGTTCTCTAGCGATGATAGAGGTTTCCAAGATAATTCGATGGGCAGAGACTCACTCTTGCCATCTGTCAGCAATCTATATCCCAGCTGTAGAGAACTGGGAAGCGGATTTTCTAAGTCGTCAGACTTTTCATCCGGGGGAGTGGGAGCTCCATCCGGAGGTGTTTGCGGCATTGATCCATCAATGGGGCACACCGGAATTGGATCTGATGGCATCTCGTCAGAATGCCAAACTTCCTTGTTACGGGTCCAGATCAAGGGATCCCCAGGCCGTACTGATAGATGCTCTAGCAGTACCTTGGTCGTTCAACCTGGCTTATGTGTTTCCTCCATTTCCTCTCCTACCTCGTCTGATTGCAAGAATCAAACAGGAGAGGGCTTCAGTAATCCTGATAGCGCCTGCGTGGCCACGCAGGACTTGGTATGCAGATCTAGTGGACATATCATCTCTGCCACCGTGGAAACTGCCACTGAGAAAGGACCTCATCCAAGGTCCGTTCCAACATCCAAATCTAAATTCTCTGCAGCTGACTGCCTGGAGATTGAACGCTTGATTTTATCTAAGCGGGGATTCTCTGAGTCGGTCATTGATACCTTGATTCAGGCTCGAAAGCCTGTCACTAGGAAAATTTACCATAAGATACGGCGTAAATATCTTTATTGGTGCGAATCCAAGGGCTACTCATGGATTAGGGTTAGGATTCCTAGGATTTTGTCCGTTCTCCAAGAAGGATTGGAGAAGGGATTATCAGCTAGTTCCTTAAAGGGACAAATTTCTGCTTTGTCAATTTTACTTCACAAGCGTCTGGCGGATGTCCCAGACGTTCAGTCTTTTTGTCAGGCTTTAGTCAGAATCAAGCCTGTGTTTAAACCTGTTGCTTCACTATGGAGTTTGAATTTAGTTCTCAATGTTCTTCAAGGGGTTCCGTTTGAACCTATGCATTCCATGAATGAAGCTTTTATCCTGGAAAGTTTTGTTCTTAGTTGCTATCTCTTCTGCTTGAAGGGTGTCTGAGCTTTCTGCGTTACAATGTGATTCGCCTTATCTTATATTCAATTCTGATAAGGTGGGTTTGCGTACTAAACCTGGATTCCTGGTTGTTTCAAATAAGAATATTAATCAGGAAATTGTTGTTCCTTCCTTGTGTCCTAATCCTTCGTCTAAGAAGGAACGTCTGTTACATCATTTGGACGTGGTTCGGGCCTTGAAGTTTTACTTACAAGCGACCGTCAAACATCTTACCTATTTGTTGTTTATTCTGGAAAGCGTAGGGGTCAAAAAGCTACGGCTATCTCTCTTTCTTTTTGGCTGAAAAGCATCATCCGTTTGGCATACGAGCTGCTGGACAGCAGCCTCCTGAAAAAATTACGGCTCATTCTACTAGAGCGGTGGCTTCCACATGGGCTTTTAAAAATGATGCTTCTGTTGAACAGATTTGTAAGGCTGTGACTTGGTCCTCCCTTCATACCTTTTCCAAATTTTATAAATTTGATACTTTTGCTTCTTCTGAGGCTATTTTTCGGAGAAAAGTTCGTCAAGCAGTGGTGCCTTCCTTTTAGGTATCTGTCTTGTCCCTCCCGTTTATCCGTGTCCTGTTGCTTTGGTATTGTATCCCACAAGTAAGGATGAATCTGTGGACTCGTCGTATCTAGTAGAAGAAAAGGAAATTTATGCTTACCTGATAAATTGATTTCTTCTACGATACGACGAGTCCACGGCCCTCCCTGTCATTTTAGACAGATTATATTTTTGTTTTCCAAACTTCAGTCACCTCTGCACCTTTTAGCTTTTCTTTTCTCTTCCTATACCTTCAGTCGAATGACTGGGGGTGGAGAGAAGGGAGGAGCTATATATACAGCTCTGCTGTGGTGCTCTTTGCCACTTCCTGTTAGCAGGAGGATAATATCCCACAAGTAAGGATGAATCCGTGGACTCGTCGTATCGTAGAAGAAATCAATTTATCAGGTAAGCATAAATTTCCTTTTTTCGTAATTTAGTTTATTTAATTTAATTGTAATTAATTGTAATTAGTTTAGGTAATTAATTTAATTATAGTGTAGTGTTAGGTGTAATTGTAACTTAGGTTAGGGTTTATTTTACAGGTATATTTGTATTTATTTTAACTAGGTAGTTATTAAACAGTTAATAACTATTTAAAAACTATTCTACCTAGTTAAAATAAATACAAAGTTGCCTGAAAAATAAAAATAAACCCTATGATAGATACAATGTAACTATTAGTTATATTGTAGCTATCTTAGGGTTTATTTAACAGGTAAGTATTTAGTTTTAAATATGAATAATTTAGTTAATACTAGTAAATTTATTTAGATGTATTTAAATTATATTTAAGTTAGGGGGGTGTTAGGGTTAGGGTTAGACTTAGGTTTAGGGATTAATAACTTTATTATAGTGGCGGTGACGTTGGCGGCGGCAGATTAGGGGTTAATAAATTTAATATAGTTGCAACGACGTTGGGGGCGGAAGATTAGGGGTTAATAACTATAATGTAGGTGTCGGCGATGTTGGGGGCGACAGATTAGGGGTTCATAGGTATAATGTAGGTGGCGGCGGTGTCCGGAGCGGCAGATTAGGGGTTAATAATATAATGCAGGTGGCGACGATGTCGGGGGCGGCAGATTAGGGGTTAATAAGTGTAAGATTAGAGGTGTTTAGACTCGGGGTTCATGTTAGGGTGTAAGGTGCAGACATAAAATGTATTTCCCCATAGGAAACAATGGGGCTGTGTTAGGAGCTGAACGCTGCTTTTTTGCAGGTGTTAGGTTTTTTCCAGCTGATTCCGCCCCATTGATTCCTATGGGGAAATCGTGCACGAGCACGTTAAGCCAGTTTACCGCTACTGTAAGCAGCGCTGGTATTGAGGTGAGATGTGGAGCTAAATTTTGCTCAACGCTCACTTTTCTGAGGCTAACTCCGGCTTGCAGAAAACTCGTAATACCAGCGTTGTCTTAAGTTGAGCGGTGAGAAAAAAAGGCTTGTTAGTACCGCACATCATTACCGACAAAAACTCGTAATCTAGCCGATAGTTATGTGCCATCTTTCACTTACACAGTTTCATTACTATATCAAATATTTAAATGCATTATAAGAAAGGTAGATAATGTTTTATAGAATGTTAATGATAGTGTTTTACAGCATTGTTTAATTGGTGATTTATCATTTTTATATTACTGTTAGGTTGTGTATTTATTCTTAAATCATGTGAGGATAATTAATGTTTAGATCTCTTACTGGTACCCTAACGCTTTGCCTAAGAATGTCTAGGTACACAGGAAATGGCAGTATTCCAAAAAATAAACCATAATAAAAAGCAAAGCTTGTGTAGAAAATAATATCACTAAGGAGTTTCTGTAATGACTTGCTGAGCCCCCTGTAGATTTTCCTTTTTTTCACTATCAGCTTCCATTTAGTAGACAGCCAGGGGTCTAAAGATGTAGTGTTGGTGTAGGCAGACTTCATTAGCAGTTTTGATTGATTTTGATGGAAAGTGGTTATCTGGAAGTGAAGCTGTACACGTGAATGCTAAAGACGAGCAAACTAAAGACATGCAGGGGTGGACTAATTCAGCAAAATGTTCATCATGTACACATTATCCAAATTATAACGAGCTTGATTACATCATATTTTGACTTTGTCCTATGTTGTTGACCAATTTATTAGCATATATACTGGAAATATTTTCCTAAAAAGAAAGAGTAAAGTATACTGCATTTACATGATCCACAGCATGTTCCAGTTTGTTATTTTAGTGTAGTTTGCTGGAAATACAAACAGCAAATTTAAATAATAATTTGTTCCAAAATTAAGATTTATTAAACATTGTCCTGCAAACATATAATGATAATAAGACCAATAGAATGTATTTGATTTCCTTTATACAATTCAATTCTTTTCTAAGTTTTTCTCTCTTTTTCCTTTTCCTTTTTTCTTTCCTTTCTCTCCTTTCGTTCCTTTTCTTTTCATTCTATTCACTCCCTATTTCTCTTTCTCCTTTTCTCATCTTCTCGCTTTCTTCTTTTTTCCTCCTTTTCCTTCCTTCCTTCCTTTTTTCTTTCTTTCTTTTTTTCCTTTCCTTTCTTTGCATTTTCTTTTAATTCTTTCTTTAATTTAATTCTTTCATTCCTATAATTTTATTCTTTCTTTTCTTTGCTTTCATTCATTGCTTCCTTTTGATCTTTTTTTTTTAATTTCTCATCAGACTTTTTGAAGAATTATATGAGGACCATGGTGATACGCTATCTCTTCAATATGGCGGCTCCCAACTTGTCCATAGAGTTAAAACTTACAGGAAGATTGCACCATGGACACAGCACTCTAAAGACATCATGCAGACCCTCTCTCGATACTACAGTAATGCCTTTTCAGGTAAATGCTCTGGGTAGATATTCACATTTATTTTTACAGCAATTATTTTAGAAATAGATACAAGTTTTTACTATGGGCTCCATGTACTAAGCCGTCAATTCATCCGTCATTTTAGACGCGGATAAACTCGCCGTTACTCGCCGCGGGCGAAATGGTGTCCGCTGTCACTATGTACTAATAATCCCCCGATAAATAGACAAGTCTAGCCCGCCGCGAGCAGTGGCGGATTATTGATAAATTTGACGCCTCGCTCGCCGCGACTAAGCTGATGTACTTAACTTTCAGTTGAATTGTCTGGCCAATTATTAACACGTGACATGCAAGGTGTCACGAACATCATAGTAGTCGCGGGAATAGAATTTTGCTCCTATAAAAGTTCAACTTATCTAAACAACTTTATTATTGTTCAAAATTTTTTGAAGAGTGTTAACAGAGCGATAACAGATAACAGAGTGATAACAAATATTTTTGTAATATTTATTTACAATTTGGATATGGCTTCATCTGGATCTGATAATATATAAATATTAATATAAAAATAATTATAAAGATTGACAACTATACAATACAAATTTAAAATATAGATTACTCTTTAATTACAGTCGACAAATTTGGCGCAATTTATGTTCATGGAAATGAGAGACAAATTAGACGCCAGTTATGCTGTACAATGCTGATATTACTGCCTTTTATATATGTCTAGACTGGCGTCTAGATTGACTTTCCTATTGTTTTGTACCTTGCCCGCCACCTAAAAGGTGGCGAGGCAAAAATAACGAGGTGGGAGCGGAAATTGTAGCGAGCGGACAAATAGATTTTTTAGTACATTCGTTTTTGGCGAGTTGGTGGTCAAATGTGTCTAATTACAGTGAAAAATGGAGACGTAGCGAGGTTTGGCGGATAAGTACGCTCGCAATTTTAAAGATGCGAGTTTGAACATAGTTGACGACTTTGTACATATCAGTTTGCGAGTTTTGACGCGAGATTTGTTGCGGGTAGCTCGCTGACTGCTTAGTACATGGAGCCCTATGTGTGGCTGTGTATGAAATTTAAGTTATTATAACAAGACACAGACATTTTTTTTATAGTGCTAGATATTAAAGGGACATTCTAGTGTAAAATGAAAATTCTCTTATTTTCTTGTTAGATAAATTGACTTTTTTAGTAAGTATTTACTCTTGAAAACGCCCCATTCTGCTCCATGTAAGGATATAGCAAGTTACTGGATCATATGCATGTATGTCTGCTTTTCATTTAATCTGTATCATCTGTATCCTCATCTGGATTGAGAGCACAACTTTGGGCTCCATTTATTATTAGACAGGTGGATAAGGTTTGCCATCATTAACCTCGTCCGCCCAGCCTGGTGACTAACGCTGCCCGCATTTAACATTGCACAATCCGCTGCTTGTGTAATGCCGCCCCATGCTTGCGTGCAGCCACTTGTGTGCAAGAGGGGGCTGTCAATCCCCCTGATTATCCCTTTATTTCTGTTCTTTTGACAGACTTGCATTTTAGCCAATTGATGCTAACTTATAAATAACTCAACAGGAGTGAGCACATTATATGGCACACGTGAACTAGCACTGTCTAGCTATGAAAATAACTGACAACATGCATTCAAGGGCTTAAAAATTAGCACATGAGCCTACATAGGTTTAGCTTTCAACAAAGAATACCAAGAGAATAAAGCAAATTTGGCTAAAATTGCAAGCCCTATCTGAATCATTTTAATTTAATTTTGACTAGACTGTCCCTTTAAGTAGCAGTTAAACTAAGAGATGTTTAAATTTACTTCTTAAATCTCTAGGTATCCTTTGCTGAAGAGCATACATAGATAGGCAACCTTGGCACTGAGACTGACAGCTCAGCTGAGCTCTGCCAAGTTAGGTTTTAGAACCATGCCCCTTCCCATCTCCCCTATGGTCTGTTGACTCTCTGCAAGTTTGAAGCCAGTGCGGCACAGTGGAGAAGAAGGTAGTGGTGGTTGTCCCTCCATCTAATGTACTTAAAAATATATACACTAAATAAAATGTCATACACTTAAAAATATATACACTAGTGTTCAAAAGTTTGGGGTCACTTAGAAATATCCTTGTTTTCAAAAGAGAAGCACATTTCTTTCATGTAATTGGCAAGAGTCCATGAGCTAGTGACGTATGGGATATACAATCCTACCAGGAGGGGCAAAGTTTCCCAAACCTCAAATGCCTATAAATACACCCCTCACCACACCCACAAATCAGTTTAACAAACTTTGCCTCCTATGGAGGTGGTGAAGTAAGTTTGTGCTAAGATTTCTACATTGACATGCACTTCTCAGCATTTTGAAGCCTGATTCCTCTCAGAGTACAGTGAATGTCAGAGGGATGTGAAGGGAGTATCACCTATTTAATACAATGGTCATCCTAACGGGGATCTATTTCATAGGTTCTCTGTTATCGGTCGTAGAGATTCATCTCCTACCTTCTTTTTCAGATTGACGATATACTCTTATATACCATTACCTCTGCTGATTCCCGTTTCAGTACTGGTTTGGCTATCTGCTATATGTGGATGGGTGTCTTTTTTGGTAAGTATGTTTTTTATTACTTAAAGGAACAGTCTAGTCAAAATTAAACTTTCATGATTCAGATAGGGCATGCAATTTTAAACAACTTTCCAATTGACTTCTATTATCTAATTTGCTCAAGTATTTAGATATCCTTTGTTGAAGAAATAGCAATGCACATGTATGAGCCAATCACACAAGGCCTCTATGTGCAACAACCAATCAGCAGCTTCTGAGCATATCTAGATATGCTTTTCAGCAAGTGATATCAAGAGAATGAAGCAAATTAGATAATAGAAGTAAATTAGAAAGTTGTTTAAAATGACATGCTCTTTCTAAATCACGAAAGAAAAAATTTGGGTTTCATGTCCCTTTAAGACACCCCAGCTATGGTCTGGCACTTTATGCATTTATATAAAGTTCTAAATATATGTATTGTACTTATATTTGCCATGAGTCAGGTTCATGTATTTCCTTGTGCAGACTGTCAGTTTCATATATAGGGAAAATAAACATATAAAGAAATATTTTTCTTACCTGGGGTTTAGTCTCTTTTTCAATTGACCACTTCAAATTGCGGGCAGTACTAGGCCTGCAGGTGCGCCAAATGCTAGACTTTATTGCATCATTATTGTCGCGATAATTTTTTGGCGCTAAAAGTACGTCCGCTGACGCAAGTTCGTCATTTCCGGCGTCATAGTTGACGCTGAAGCCTTACCCCATTGCTATTTGCCTCTTGCCTTTTTTCTATGTCAGAGGGCTATGCTGTTTGCATTTTTTTTCCCCTTTCCTGAAACTGTCATATAAGGAAATTGACAAATTTTGCTTTATATGTTGTTTTTTATTTTACATTTTGCAAGATGTCGCAAACTGATTCTGCCTCAGAAGTATCTGTTGGAACTTTGCTGCCTGATGTCGGTTCTACTAAAGCTAAGTGCATTTTATTTCCGAATGTCATTGTATTGGTTATCATGATAAACTTTTACATGCAGATATTGTGTCCATCTGTAAATAGTAAATTTCCTGTTGTTGTTCCTTCAACTTTTAATGTACATGTTATACCTATGAAATTTAAAGAATTTGTTACTCATTCTATTTAGAAGGCTTTGTCTGCTATTCTGCCTTCTAATTAATATAAAGGTCTTTTAAAACTTCTCATATGGTTGATGAAATTTCAAATGACCGACAACATAATGAATTATCCTCTTCTGATGAGGATCCTACTGATTCAGAAGATCTTTCCTCAGATATTGACACTAACAAATCTACTTATTTATTTAAAATGAATTATTTTCGTTATTTGTTAAAGAAGTGTTAATTATTTTGGATATCGTGAAAACTAGTCTTCTTGATATTAGAACTAGTAAATTCTGCTTTTAAACCTCCTGTGGTTACTCCAGAGGTTTTTTTCCTGTTGCTATTTCTGTTATGATTTATAAGGAATGGAATTAGCTGGGTACTTCTTTTATTCCTTCTTCAAGATTTAAAAAATTGTATCCTTTTACCAGCAATTTCTATAGAGTTTTGGGAAAAGATCCTCAAAGTTGATGGGCTATTTTTACTCTTGCTGAACGTACCTCTATTCCTATGGAAGATAGTACTTAAGTTCCTTTAGATAGGAAACTTGTATCTTATCTAAGGAAAGCTTATTTATATTCAGGTTGTCTCAGGCCTGCAATTTTCTTTGGCTGATGTTGCAGCTGCATCAACTTTTTTGTTGGAGATTTAGAACAACAAGAATTGGATTTTGAGTTATCTAGTATTGTTCGCTTACTGCAACATACTAATCAGTTCTGATGCCATTTTTTTATATCATCAAGATTGATGTTAGATTTATGTCTTTAGCTATTTTTAGCTACAAGAGTTTGAGGCTTAAATCTTGGAATGCTGATATGACTTTTTAAGTCTAGATTGCTATCTCTTTCTTTCCAAGGTAATAAGAGTCCTAAGGGTAAATATAAAGCTTCTAAATCGTTTTCGTTCTTTTTTGTCAAATAAGGAGCAAAAACCTAATCCTTCCCTATTGAATCTGTTTCCAATTGGAAACCTTCATTAAATGGAATAAATCCAACTCATTTAAGAAACCAAAAGCCAGCCCCTAAGTCCGCATGAAGGTGCGAATCTCATTCCAGCTCAGCTGGTAGGGGGGAAGATTAAGGTTTTTTTTCAAGCAATGTTTTGGATAAATTTGGTCCAAAATCAATGGTTTCAAAGTATTATCTCTCAAGGGTTTCGAATATTTTTCTGAGTAAATCCTCCTGTGAGAAGATTTTTTTCTCTCACACATCCCAGCAAATCCAGTTAAAGCTCAGGCTTTCGTGAAGTGTGTTTCAGACCTGGAGTTTCAGGGGTAGTCATGCCAGTTCCTTTTCAGGGACAAGGTCTGGGGTTTTATTCAAATCTATTCATTGTCCCAAAGAAGGAAATATTATTCAGACCAATTCTGGATCTGACAATTTTGAATCGTTATGTAAGAGTACCAATTTTCAAATGTTGACTTTAAGGACTGTTCTGCTTTTTATTCAGCAAGGACATTTTAGGTCCACAATGGATTGCAGGATGTATACCTTCATATTCCGATTCATTCAGATCATTATCAGTTCCTGAGATTCTCTTTTCTAGACAAGCGTTACCAATTTGTTGCTTTTCCATTTGGTCTAGCAACCGCTCAAATAATCTTTTTTAAAGGTTCTTGGTGCCCTGCTTTATGGAAACCAGAGAGCAGGCTATTGCGGTGTTTCCTTATTTGGACGATATCTTGGTACTAGCTCAGTCTTTCCATTCTGCAGAATCTCACACTAATCAACTAGTGTTGTTTCTTCGGAAACATGGTTGGAGGATCAGTTTTCCAAAAAGTTTCTTGATTCCTCAGACAAGGGTCACCTCTTTAGGTTTCAAGATATATTCAGTGTCCATGACTCTGTCTCTAACAGACAAGAGACGTTTGAAAGTGGTTGCAGCCTGTCGGCACCTTCAGTCTCAGTCATTCCCTTCAGTGGTTATGTGCATGGAAAATTTAGGTTTCATGACTGCAGCATTGGACGCGATTCCCTTTGCTCGTTCTCACATGAGACCTCTCCAGCTTTGTTTGCTGAATCCATGGTGCAGGGATTATACAAAGATATCACAATTAATATCATTAAATCCCAATGTTTGACACTCTCTGATGTGGTGGTAAATCACCAGCGTTTAGTTCAAGGGGCTTTTTTGTTCGGCTAACCTGGACTATGATCTCTACAGATGCAAGTCTTTCACGTTGGGGAGCTGTTTGGGGATCTCTGACAGCACAAGGGGTTGGGAAATCTCAAGAGGCGAGATTACCAATCAATATCTTAGAACTCCGTGCAATTCTCAGAGCTCTTCAGTTTTGACTTCTGTTGAAGAGAGAACTGTTCATTTATTTTCAAACAGACAATATCACATACAGTGGCATTTGTTAATAAGCAGGGTGGGACTCACAGTCCACAAGCTATGAAGAAGTATCTCGGATACTTGCTTGGGCGGAATCCAGCTCCTGTCTAATTTCTGCGGTGCATATCCCAGGTATAGACATTGGGAGGCGGATTATCTCAACCGTCAGACTTTACATTCTGGGGAGTGGTTCTTCCATCCAGATGTATTTTCTCAGATTGTTCAGATATGGGTTCTTCTACAGATATATCTGATGGCCTCTTATCTAAACAAGAGACTTCCCAGATGCCTGTCCAGGTTCAGGGATTTTCAGGCGGAAGCAGTGGGTGCGCTGACACTTCCTTGGTATAATCAACCTGCTTATATTTTCCCGCCTCTAGTTTTTCTTCCAAGAGTGATCTCCAGAATCATCATGGAACAATCGTTTGTGTTGCTGGTGGCTCCAGCATGGCCTCGTAGGTTTTGGTATGCGGGTCTTGTTCGGATGTTCAGCTGCCAACCATGGCCACTTCTGCTAAGGCCAGACCTACTGTCTCAAGGTCCATTTTCCATCAGATTTTCAAATCATTAAATTTGAAGGTATGGAAATTGATCCCTTAGTGCTAAGTCATAGAGGTTTCTCTGACTCAGTGATTAATACTATGTTACAAGCTCGTAACTCTGTCTCTTGAAAGATTTATTATCGAGTTTGGAAGACTTACATTTCATGGTATTCTTCTCATAAATTCTCTTGGCATTCTTTTAGAGTTGCTAGAATTTTTCAGTTTTTTCAGGATCTTTTGGATAAGGTTTTGTCTGCAAGTTCCTTGAAGGGACACATCTCTGCTCTTTCTGTTTTATTCACAGAAAGATTGCTAAACTTCCTGATATTCACTGTTTTGTACAGGCTTTAGTTTGTATTTAAGCCTGTCATTTAATCAATCTCTCCTCCTTGGAGTCTTAATTTGGTTTGGAGGGCTTTACAGGCTCCTCCATATTGAGCCTATGCATTCTTTGGACATTTAAATACTTTCTTGGAAAGTATTGTTCCTTTTGGCCATCTCTTCTGCTAGAAGAATGTCTGAGCTATCTGCTCTTTCTTGTGAATCTCCTTTTCTGATTTTTCATCAGGATAAGGCGGTTTTCTGGACTTCATTTAATTTTTTTCCTAAAGTTGTAAATTCTAACAACATTAGTAGTGAAATTGTTGTCCCTTCCTTGTGTCCTAATCCTAAGAATTCTTTGGAAAGATCCTTACATTCTTTGGATGTGGTGAGAGCTTTGAAATATTATATTGAAGCTACTAAAGAAAACTTCTGCTATTTCCTTGGTTTCTTGGTTAAAGCTTTTGATTCTTCAAGCTTATTGGAGTTGGGTCAGGCCCCGCCTCAGAGATTTACAGCTCATTCTACTAGATCATTCTCCACTTCGTGGGCTTTTAAGAATGAAGCTTCCTTTGATCAAATTTGCAAAGCGGCAACTTGGTCTTCTTTACATTAATTTACTAAATTCTACCGTTTTGTTGTATTTGCTTCTTCAGAAGCAGTTTTTGGTAGAAAAGTTCTTCAGGCAGCTGTTTCAGTTTGATTCTTCTGCTGATGTTTTAAGTTTTTCTTGACATTTAAAGAATAAACTTATATTTTGGGTTGTGGATTATTTTTTCAGCTGAAAATGGCTGTTGTTTGTTTTTATCCCTCCCTCTCTAGTGACTCTTGCGTGGAGTTCCACATCTTGGGTATTGATATCCCATACGTCACTAGCTCATGGACTCTTGCCAATTACACGAAAGAAAATATAATTTATGTAAGAATTTACCTGATAAATTAATTTCTTTCATATTGGCAAGAGTCCATGAGGCCCACCCTTTTTATGGTGGTTATGATTTTTTTGTTTAAAGCACAATTATTTCCAAATTCCTTTGTTGATGCTTTTTACTACTTTATTTGTCACCCCAGTACTTGGCTATTCGTTAAACTGAATTGTGGGTGTGGTGAGGGGTGTATTTATAGGCATTTGAGGTTTGGGAAACTTTGCCCCTCCTGGTAGGATTGTATATCCCATACGTCACTAGCTCATGGACTCTTGCCAATATGAAAGAAATGAATTTATCAGGTAAATTCTTACATAAATTATGTTTTATTTGTCCATTAAAATAATATTAAATTGATCAGAAACAGAACAGAAATATAGTGTAGAAATTGTTAATGTTTTAATGACTATTGTAGCTTTTAACGGAATATCACATAGGCGTACAGAGGCCCATTATCAGCAACAATCTGTCTTGTGTTCCAATGGCATGTTGTGTTTGCTAATCCAAGTTTATCATTTAAAAAGGCGAATTGATCATTAGAAACCCTTTTGCAATTATGTTTGCACAGCTGAAAACTGGTGTGATGATTAAAGAAGTAGACACCTCACATGTATTTAGCTGGCAACTTCATTACATAGTACCCGCAAAACACCAGCCTCAATGTCAACAATGAAGAGGCGACTTCGGGATGCTGGCATTCTTGGCAGAGTTGCAAAGAAAAAGCCATATCTTAGACTGGCCAATAAAAGATATTTTAAAACATCTTTTAATTCACTTCTATGTTCAAATGTGCTTCGTTCTCTTGGTATCCCTTGTTGAAAAAAAAAATATGCACATATCTTACACTAGTGAGAGCTAGCTGCTGATTGGTGCCTGCACACATTTGTCTCTTGTGATTGACTAACTAGATGTGTTCAGCTCGCTGCCAGTAGTGCAATGTTGTTCCTTCATCAGTGGAATAGTATGAAGCAAATTTGATAATAGAATAAATTGGAAAATTGTTTTAAATTGTATGTTCTATCAGAATCATGAAAGAAAATGTCGTGTTTTCCTGTCCCTTTAAATAATTGTTTTGCCTCTACAAAGGGATGAAACAAACAATTCAAGTCAGTTGCAGAGCAGGAATACACTACTAGGAGCTGCTGAGGATATGTAAATATTCTTTTCAACAAAGGTGCCCAAGGGAACAAAGTAAATTTAATAATAGAAGTAATTTTTAAAATCACATATTCTATCTGAATCATGAACGTTTAATTGTGGCTTTCCTATCCCTTTAAGCAATCAGTATGGCTACATTATACTACTAGTATTTTATGTGCTTGTTTGGGGGGGGGTAACTTGGAGTGGGCGGATCTATGGAAACCCTGGGCGTGGCTCTAATGCAAAGTGTCCTAGGAATTTTTTTAACTATGCAAAAGGGTACATTTGCTCTTTCTAAATGTCCTTTGAATGACTAATATAAAGCTTTTATGTTTAGTACCAGCAGTCTCTTTTATTCTCTCCCATTACAAGCCAGTAGCTTGTTCAGTCACTTCAGGACAGACTCTTTTTGTGTATGTATGTTGTGCGGTTTTCGCCTTTGCATGTAATGTTAGCATCATCTAATAATGAAAAATTTCCATACCTAGAGTAGGTTTATGAATGCAAAATCACAATGAGAGTCGGTACAAATCAAATGGATAATTGTATATTCCTGAAAATGCAGATTTCATTTTACTGTTCTGTTTATACTTAAGTAACCGATAATTCATGTAATTGTCCTAGTTTAGTGCACTTTTTGCAAGTTCTTGCTTTTTCTTTAAATATATAATTCAGGCATATAGAAATCACTGAGATATTCTTTGTTGATCTGTTGTTTTGTGTAGGCTACCAAAATGCCTTTGACATTGAATATACTGCACTACACTACATATATATTGGCAGGTTTTCAGTGATAAATATGTTTTTCCTATAAATGTAGTTTATATGTAATTTAGTTCCTCAGAACTTCTCTGCTTGCCACAGTATAATGTTATTTTGGGCAAGTACACTTCATTACATGATTGACATTTAGAGAAATCGTTTACTTGAGAACTTCAAATAAAAAAAACAATTTCAGCTTTGTGAAACATGGAGAGAAACACTGCATTTGAATCAGCTATTCCTTGATCTTTCAAAGTGTTTCATGCATTAAGTAAATGCACTGTGTGTGACTAATCTAATTATCCAGGGATATCACAATTAGTATAAAGCATTGGTGTTCTGCAAAACTAAGTGCAGGTGATGCTTGATCGATTCTTGCTCATAGTTTGGACATTATTATTTTTTTTTTTTATGGTTTTATTCCCCAATGTTCTTTTCATCAGGATAATTTGTGTGTTAGTTCATTGATTGAGTGAGAAGAAATGTATAAAATGTAAGATTAAAATGTCAGTGTGCTTTTTTAATTATGGATAGTTCATTGTAAGTTGCAGCCATGCTATATCAGGCAAGATCACAAACCATTCACAATATACTGGAACTAAAGAATGCAACCTAGTTTGTTTAAAATATCTAGAATCTGTTAAGCAACTTTGTAATTTACTCCTATTATCAATTTTTCTTCATTCTCTTGGTATCTTTAGTTGAAAAGTATGAATATAAGTTTAGGAGTCGGACCATTTTTGGTTCAGCATCTGGGTAGCGCTTGTTGATTGGTGGCTAAATGTAGTCACCAATCAGCAAGCACTACCCAGGTGCTGAACCAAAAATGGGTCGGCTCCTAAGCTTACATTCTTGCTTTTCAAATAAAGTTACCAAGAGAACGAAGAAAAGTTTATAATAGGAGTAAATTAGAAAGTTGCTTAAAATTGCATTCTCTATCTGAATCATGAAAGAAAAAAAATGTGGGTTTCATATCCCTTTAATATTGTGTCAACATTCTAGAAACAAAGAAGCTCTTTGAACATGCTTGTTATTGCTATTATTCTTTTCAGTCTCATTGGATAAATAAAAAAACAAATTTGGTTTGTTGTAGAAGTTTCCTGGGACTGTCTTTTTGCATTCAGTATCTACTTCTTGACGAGTCTTCATATTGGTTAATCTTTGGTACTTACCAACAAACACTGATAGGTTCAAGACAGTGCTAGAAAACCTGACATACATACTGATAAATCAGTTTGTACACTTTTAAAGAAGAACCATATCAAAGTACCCCCTGCTTGGCACACATTTTTGTTCAGTTCCTGTTTCTTAAGGTCATTCTCGCTACATTCGAAAAATGAAACAAATTTTAACACGTTCGTTCTAACCAAATTTGAATGTTTGTACAACATTCTAACATTTGTTTAATGTAATAGTATTTCTAATGCTTTTTAAAAATGTAATATTCAATTTTCATTTTTGTAATTATTCGATTTGATCTATGCAATATTTGATTTCGCAAAAATTTAAATTTATATATCTGTAATAGTATTTCTAATGCTTTGTTTAAATGTAATATTCAAATTATGCAATATTTCAAATAGAAACATTTGGACTGATATATTTGTATCTATTATGTATCAATTTACTAAATTCCCTACCACATGAGCTATTGAACTTTGGAATAGAATTTGTTAAATCGAATGTTACATTCAAAATTATTAACATTTGAAATCGAAAGTGACATTCGAAAACTGTAAATAGCATTCAATTACAGAATATTTGTTCTTATCAACATTGGATTATGTAAATTGAATTTCTACAATAACATTCATTCTAACATTTTAATTCAAATATAAATACATTACAAGTTACTGCTTGTCTCTGCATGAACTGACTCAAACATGAAGGGGAGGGTTATACGTAAGGATGGGGATTCCCATTGCTTTATAGTTATGAAAAGTATTTTACTTACTCCACTGATCACAATACATCTACCCCACCAGTACTGATATGTTTTTACTTTTCTGAGTTTGACTAAATTTAGTAATTGGTAAGAATAAATCTTATGTGTGTAATAAATGTTACAGTTTTATAGTCTTATAACATTTTGCTGATTTTCTGTCCACGTTTTATCTGACCGAATCATGTTAAAATAAAACTTAATATCTGCTTAAAGGGACATAATACCCAATTTCTTTCCTAAGATATGGTGAGTCCAAAATGTCCTCAATTACTGTTGGGAATATCACTCCTGGCCAGCAGGAGGAGGCAAAGAGCCCCCAGTCATTCTCTTTGCCTTGGTGCATGGAGGAGGTGAAGTTCTTTTATATTTCTTTTGGGGGGGTATAATTTAGCTTTTTAAAGGAAGAGTATAACATAGTCTGTTCTTTTTATTAATTGTATTTCTGAGATCATGTCTGACATAGAGCAGGAGTCTCCTCTCATGAATCAGTGCCTTTTGTGTTTAGAAGCACAAATTGCTGCTCCAATGCAATTTTGTTCCTCATGTGTTAAGAAAACATTGAAGTGTAAAGGAAATTTCTTTCATGTAAGTGACAAGAGTCTATGAGCTAGTGACGTATGGGATATACATTGCTACCTGCCTATAAATACACCTTCCACCTCACTCACACTTCAGTTTTACAAACTTTGCTTTCGTTGGAGGATGGTGAAGCCAGCTGTGCTTGATTTCGTCTGTGAAAGGCGCTTCTAAGCATTTTGAAGCCCAGTTCTTCTCAAAGTACAGTGTTTGTCTGAGGGATTTGAAGGGAATATTTGCCTAATGATGCCATGTTTTCGCCTATGGGAAATCTAATCTAAGGCTCTCTGTAAATTCGATCGTGGGGATTCATCTGCCACCTCCCTTTACAGATCGACATTATACTCCTCTATCATTACCTCTGCTGATATGTTTCAGTACTGGTTTGGCTGTCTGCTATATGTGGATGGGTGTCTTCAGGTAAGTATATATATATATATATATATATATATATATATATATATATATATATATATATATATATATAGTTTATAATATAAAGTTTATAATATAAAGTTTTAAATATATATTGCATTTATGTGCCATGAGTCAGGTCTATGTTTATTTCCTTTTGCAGTCTAACAGTTTCAGCATGGAAAATTATGTTTGGGAAAAATTTTGTATATTTTTTACTTACCTGAGGCTTCAGCTAGTTGTTTCTTTGGCCTGTTTTTTAAAATTTTTGCAGGCAAATTAGGCTTGCGCAGGCGCAAAATACTTCTATTTATTGTGTCATTTATGGCGTGCAGGTTGCGTTTGTTGTGCCATGAGTCACATCATTTTTTGCATATTTGCCTTGAAATTGCACCTGCTATGACGCGGATTGTGTCATTTTGTTATATTAAGTCTCTCCCTCTTTTGCTCTCTGCTTTCATTTGTTGCAGAGGGCTATGCTATTTGCTTTTGTTTTTCTTATAAGCATTTCTCCTACATTGGTGTATCCGGTCCACGGCTTCATCCTTACTTGTGGGATATTCTCAATCCCTACAGGAAGTGGCAAAGAGAGCACACAGCAGAGCTGTCCATATAGCTCCCCTCAGGCTCCACCCCCCCAGTCATTCTCTTTGGCGCTCTAACTTGTAGCATCTCCACGGGGGTGGTAAAGAGTATGTGGTGTTAGTTGTAGTTTTTTATTCTTCTATCAAGAGTTTGTTATTTTAAAATAGTGCCGGCTTGTACTATTTACTCTGAAGCAGAAAGTGATGAAGATTTCTGCTGAGAGGAATATGATTTTAGCACCAGTAACTAAAATCCATTGCTGTTCCTACGCAGGACTGTTGAATACCAGAGAACATCAGTTGGGGGGGAACAGTTTGCAGGCTTAACTGCTTCAGGTATGATCAGTCATTTTTCTAACAACACCATGTAATGCTAGAAGACTGTCAGAAATTCCCTCAGGGATAGGTAAGCCATTTTTCTTAGACTCTGTATAAAATGATGGCTTATATTAAGGGCTCTATGCTGGTTGACACTATTGTGGGCTTAATCGATTGCTTTTTAGCATGTTTTCAGTATAAATAAGGTGTTTTTTCAAACTTTAAAACACTTATGGGGTTTAATTTGTGTCTGGCACTTATTTGGACACCTAATCTAGTCAGAAAGGCCCCTCCACTCTGGAATGACGAGGGAGGAGGCCTCATTTTCGCGCCTCAATTGTGCAGTTGTTTTGACTAGGCAGTTCATGCAGCTTCACGTGGGGAGTCCAGAGACATCAGAAAGGACTTCAGAGAGGCTTATTTCCTACTTAAATAATCCCTAAGGAAGGTAAAAGCCACAGTAGAAGCTGTGGCATTGTACTGTAGTGTTTTTAACCGGTTAACTGTTGTTCTTAGCTCCGGTTTGGGCATTAAGGGGTTAATTGGTCTGAAAATTTGTGTGCAATCTTTTCAAAGCATTAAGGCACTGTGGTGAAAATTTCATTAAAATTGGATGTTTATTTGATGTTTTTTTGATGTTTCAGTAATAAAGGGTGCACTTTTATTATTTAAAGACACAGTAACGTTTTTGTCAAAAATATTTTTTATTGCATTGAAGTTCTGTTTAAGTCTGTCAAACATGTCTGACCCTACAGATAGCCTATGTTCTGTATGTTTAAAGGCCAAGGTGGTTCCCCCATTAAATTTATGTGTGAAGTGTGCCATAGCGTCCGAACAGCTTAAGGACCGTACAATCACGCTTAAAGATGTAGCCCAAGATGATTCTTTAGTTGAAGGTAGTGAGGATAGCCCGCTATCCCGTCCTTCTGTGTCAACACCAGCTATGCCCGCGCAAGCGATGCCCGGTACATCTAGCGCGCCAATTGCTATTACTATGCAACAGTTAGCAGCAGTAAAGCAGTAATGGATAATTCTCTCACAGCATTTTTATCCAAACTGCCAGCTTTTCCAAGGAAGCGTAATTGCTCAGTTTTAAATACAGAAAATGAGCAACCAGACGCAGAGGATAATTTATCTGTAGTGCCCTCACATCAATCTGACTTGGCGGTGAGGGAGGGCCTGTCTGAGGGAGAAATTTCTGACACAGGAAAAGTTTCTCAACAGGCAGAGCCTGATACCATAGCATTTAAATTTAAGCTAGAACACCTCCGCACCCTACTTAAGGAGGTCCTAGCTACACTTGATGATTGTGACCCTTTGGTGGTCCCCAAAAAATTGTGTAAAATGGACAAATTCTTAGAGGTCCCAGTACACACTGATGCGTTTCCGATACCTAAGAGGGTGGCGGATATCGTGACTAAGGAGTGGGAGAAGCCAGGCGTACCTTTTGTTCCCCCTCCAATATTTAAGAAAATGTTCCCAATTGTTGACCCCAGAAGGGACGCGGGGCAGACGGTCCCTAAGGTAGAAGGGGCAGTTTCAACGCTAGCTAAGCGCACGGCTATACCAATAGAAGACAGTTGCGCTTTCAAAGACCCTATGGATAAAAAATTAGAAGGTTTACTTAAGAAATTTTTTGTTCAACAGGGTTTTCTTCTTCAACCAATTTCTTGCATTATTCCTGTAACCACTGCAGCGGCTTTTTGGTTTGAGGAACTAGAAAACTCGCTCCAGAAGGAGACTTCTTATGATGAAGTCATGGACAGAATTCACGCCCTGAAGTTGGCTAATTCTTTCATTGCAGATGCCGCTTTGCAGTTAGCTAAATTAGCGGTGAAAAATTCTGGTTTCGCAATCGTGACGCGCAGAGCGCTTTGGTTAAAATCTTGGTCGGCGGATGTGTCGTCCAAAACAAAATTGCTTAATATTCCTTTCAAGGGTAAGACCCTATTCGGGCCAGAGTTGAAAGAAATTATTTCAGATATCACTGGGGGAAAGGGCCATGCCCTTCCACAGGATAGACCTTTCAAAGCTAAAAATAAGTCTAATTTTCGTTCCTTTCGCAATTTCAGGAACGGACCGGCTTCTACCTCTACAGCCACTAGGCAAGAGGGTAACGCATCCCAGCCAAAACCAGCATGGAAACCATTGCAAGGCTGGAACAAGGGTAAACAGGCCAAGAAGCCTGCTGCTGCTACCAAGACAGCATGAAGGGGTAGCCCCCGATCCGGGACCGGATCTAGTAGGGGGCAGACTTTCTCTCTTTGCTCAGGCTTGGGCAAGAGATGTTCCGGACCCCTGGGCACTAGAAATTGTCTCTCAGGGGTATCTTCTAGAATTCAAGGACTTTCCTCCAAAGGGAAGGTTCCACATGTCTCGCTTATCTTTAGACCAGATAAAGAGACAGGCATTCTTACACTGCGTAGAAGACCTTTTAAAAATGGGAGTGATACACCCAGTTCCAACAGCAGAACAAGGACTGGGATTTTACTCAAACCTGTTTGTAGTTCCCAAAAAGGAAGGAACTTTCAGGCCAATTCTGGATTTAAAAATCCTAAACAAATTCCTCAGAGTTCCATCATTCAAAATGGAAACCATTCGGACAATTTTATATATGACTACCGTGGACTTAAAGGATGCGTACCTGCATATTCCTATCCACAAAGATCACCATCAATTCTTGAGGTTCGCCTTTCTGGACAAGCATTACCAGTTCGTGGCTCTTCCCTTCGGATTGGCCACTGCTCCCAGAATTTTCACAAAGGTGCTAGGGTCCCTTCTAGCGGTGCTAAGGCCAAGGGGCATTGCAGTAGCACCCTACCTAGACGACATTTTAATACAAGCGTCGTCCTTTCACAAAGCAAAGGCTCATACGGACATTGTTCTAGCCTTTCTAAGGTCTCACGGGTGGAAGGTGAACATAGAAAAGAGTTCTCTGTCCCCGTTCACAAGGGTTCCCTTCCTGGGAACAATAATAGACTCGGTAGAAATGAAGATCTTTCTGACAGAGGTCAGGAAGTTAAAACTTTTGAACACTTGTCGAGTTCTTCATTCCATTCCTCAACCCTCCATAGCTCAGTGCATGGAGGTAATAGGACTAATGGTTGCGGCAATGGACGTGGTTCCCTTTGCTCTAATTCATTTAAGACCACTGCAACGGTGCATGCTCAAACAGTGGAATGGGGATTATGCATATTTGTCTCCCCAGATACAAATGGACCAGAAAACCAGAGACTCACTCCTCTGGTGGTTGTCTCAGGATCACCTGTATCAGGGAATGAGTTTCCGCAGACCGGAGTGGATCATTGTCACGACCGACGCCAGCCTCTTAGGCTGGGGTGCGGTCTGGGAGTCCCTGAAAGCTCAGGGTCTATGGTCTCGGGAAGAATCTCTTCTCCCGATAAACATTTTGGAATTGAGAGCGATATTCAATGCGCTCCAGGCATGGCCTCAACTAGCGGAGGCCAAATTCATCAGATTTCAGAATCACTCCTGCCATCTATCAGCAATTCACATCCCAGGAGTGGACAACTGGGAAGCGGATTATCTGAGTCGTCAGACTTTCCATCCGGGGGAGTTGGAACTTCACCCGGAGGTTTTTGCCCAGTTAACTCAACTATGGGGCATTCCAGATCTGGATCTGATGGCGTCACGTCAGAACTCCAAAGTTCCACGTTACGGGTCCAGGTCCAGGGATCCCAAGGCGACATTGGTAGATGCCTTAGTGGCGCCTTGGTCGTTCAATCTAGCTTATGTCTTTCCACCGTTTCCTCTTCTCCCCCGGCTAGTAGCCAGGATCAAACAGGAGAAGGCTTCGTTAATTCTGATAGCTCCTGCGTGGCCACGCAGGACTTGGTATGCAGATCTGGTGAATATGTCATCGGTTCCACCATGGAAGCTACCTTTGAGGCAGGACCTTCTAATTTAAGGTCCATTCGAACATCCAAACCTAGTTTCTCTGCAACTGACTGCTTGGAGATTGAACGCTTGATTCTAGCTAAGCGTGGGTTTTCGGAATCAATTATAGATACTCTGATCCAGGCTACAAAGCCTGTCACCAGGAAAATCTACCATAAGATATGGCGGAAATATCTTTGCTGGTGCGAATCCAAGGGTTACTCATGGAGTAAGATTAGGATTCCAAGGATACTATCTTTTCTCCAAGAAGGATTGGAGAAAGGTCTGTCAGCTAGTTCCTTAAAAGGACAGATATCTGCTCTGTCTGTTTTGTTACACAAGCGTCTGGCAGCCGTGCCAGATGTTCAGGTGTTTGTACAGGCTTTAGTCAGAATCAAGCCTGTCTACAGACCTGTGGCTCCTCCATGGAGTCTAAATTTAGTTCTTTCAGTTCTTCAAGGGGTTCCGTTTGAACCTCTACATTCCATAGATATTAAGTTACTATCTTGGAAAGGTTTGTTTTTGGTAGCTATTTCTTCTGCTAGAAGAGTTTCTGAATTGTCTGCTTTGCAGTGTAATTCACCCTATCTGGTGTTTCATACAGAAAAGGTCGTTTTACGTACCAAACCTGGTTTTCTTCCAAAAGTGGTTTCCAATAAGAATATTAACCAGGAAATAGTTGTTCCTTCTCTGTGTCCTAATCCAGCTTCTAACAAGGAACGTCTGTTACACAATCTTGATGTGGTTCGTGCTTTGAAGTTTTATCTAAAAGCAACTAAAGACTTCAGACAAACATCGTCCTTGTTTGTCGTCTATTCTGGCAAGAGGAGAGGTCAAAAGGCGACTGCGACCTCTCTGTCTTTCTGGCTGAAAAGCATCATCCGGTTGGCTTATGAGACTGCTGGAAGGCAGCCTCCTAAACGAATTACAGCTCACTCTACTAGAGCTGTGGCTTCCACATGGGCTTTCAAGAATGAGGCTTCTGTTGAACAGATCTGTAAGGCAGCGACTTGGTCTTCACTGCATACATTTGCCAAATTTTACAAATTCGATACTTTTGCTTCTTCGGAGGCTATTTTTGGGAGAAAGGTTTTACAAGCAGTGGTGCCTTCCGTTTAGGTTACCTGACTTGTTCCCTCCCTTCATCCGTGTCCTAAAGCTTTGGTATTGGTTCCCACAAGTAAGGATGAAGCCGTGGACCGGATACACCAATGTAGGAGAAAACAGAATTTATGTTTACCTGATAAATTTCTTTCTCCTACAGTGTATCCGGTCCATGGCCCACCCTGGCATTTGGTCAGGTTTAAATTTTATTTTTGTAAACTACAGTCACCACTGCACCCTATGGTTCTCCTTTTTCTCCTAACCGTCGGTCGAATGACTGGGGGGGCGGAGCCTGAGGGGAGCTATATGGACAGCTCTGCTGTGTGCTCTCTTTGCCACTTCCTGTAGGGATTGAGAATATCCCACAAGTAAGGATGAATTCGTGGACCGGATACACCGTAGGAGAAAGAAATTTATCAGGTAAACATAAATTCTGTTTTTTTCCAATTCCTGAAACTGCTATTTTGAGGAAATTTGATATTTTGTTTAAATGTTATTTTTTCTTTTTTGTCACATTTTTCAAGATGTCTCAAACTGATCCTGCCTCTGATGTTACTGTAGAAACTAAGTTGCCTGAAAGCAAATCTACCAAAGCTAGCTTCAGCTCAAGTATGTGGCACTTGTTATGAGAAATTGTTTCATGCTGATAAAGTTTCTATAAGTACAAATACATCTACTGTTAAACCTTCACAGTCTAATGTACATGATATTCCTGTAAATATAAAAAATTATATTGCTGCAGCCATAGAGAAGGCTATGACTGCTATTCTGCCTTCAAATAAACGTAAAAGGTCTCATCATACTTCTCATAATTCTGATTAAGTTTGTATTGACCAACAGCATACTGAAGTATTGTCTGCTAATGAGGACTTCTCTGGCTCAGAGAATCCTACTTCAGACTCTGAAATTGATAAATCGTCCTTTCTTTTTAAGATGGAATATATCCGTTCTTTGTTAAAGGAAGTATTGATTACTTTGAGTATTGAAGAATCTAGTCCTCTTGATAACAAGAATAGCAAACGTTTAAATTCTGTTTTTAAAACTTCTGAGGTTACTCCTGAGGTTTTTCCTATTCCAGACGCTATCTCTAATATGATTACTAAGGAATGGTCTAAGCCTGGTACTTCTTTTAATCCTTCTTCTAGGTTTATAAAATTGTATCCTTTACCTGTGTCTAATTTAGAGCTTTAGGAGAAGTTCCCTAAAGTTGATGGCGCTATTTCTACTCTTGCAAATCGTACTACTATTCCTATGGAAGATAGTATTTCTTTTAAAAATTCCTTAGATAGGAAGATTGAATCTTATTTTAGAAAGCCATATTTACATAATGGTTATATTCTTAGACCTGCTATTTCTATAGCTGATGTTGCTGCTGCTTCAACTTTTTGGTTGGACAATTTAGCAGAGCAGCAATTGGATCCTGATTTATCTAACATTGTTGTTTTACTTAAACATGCTAATCATTTCATTTGTGATGCTATATTTGATATTATTAAGATTGATATTACTGTAAATCTATGTCTTTAGCTATTCTATCTAGAAGAACTTTATGGCTTAAATCATGGAATGCAGATATGGGCCTCTAGTTATGAAGCCGTCAACTTACCTGCCTTCGCCGGCCCCAATACGCTCGCCTCACATCGCCGCCGCGGACCTGAATACGTTCGCCAAAGTTATCAAAAAAAGCTGTCAAAAAGCTGTGCACCAAGTACGGGGCGATGAGCAGCGGACTGTGATAGTCATCACTCATCCGATCTCGCTGCTCGTCGGCTTTTTCCCAGCTTTATTGATAAGCTATCACTAAGCACCCACACTATACTATACTGTTCTACCCCCTATACCGGAGTCCCCCGCAACTAAATAAAGTTATTAACCCCTAAACTGCTGCTCCTAGACCCCGCCACAACTATAATAAATATGTTAACCCCTAAATCGCGGCTCCCGGACCCCGCCGCAACTATAATAAATGTATTAACCCCTAAACTGCCGCTCCCGGACCCCGCCGCTACCTACATAATACATATTAACCCCTATCCTGCCCCCCTATACTGCCGCCACCTATAATAAAGTTATTAACCCCTATCCTGCGGATCCCGGACCCTGCCGCAACTAAATAAATTGTTTAACCCCTAAACTGCCACTCCCGTACCCCGCCGCCACCTATATTAAACGTATTAACCCCTAATCTGCCCCTCCTACACCGTTGCCACCTATAATACATTTATCAACCCCTATCCTGCCCCCCATACACCTAAAATAAAATTATTAACCCCTAAACCTAAGTCTAACACTAACTCTAACACCCCCCTATCTTAAATATTAAATAAATCTAAATAAATATTAGCTATTAAATAGTTAATAACTATTTAATAGCTACCTAGATAAAAACAAATTTAACTGTAAAATAAAAACTAACCTAAGTTTCAATTACACCTAACACTACACTATCATTAAATAAATTATTCCTATTTAAAACTAATACTTACCTGTAAAATAAACCCTAAGCTAGCTACAATGTAATTAATAATTACATTGTAGCTATTTTAGGATTTATATTTATTTTACAGGCAACTTTGTATTTATTTTAACTAGGTACAATAGTTATTAAATAGTTATTAACTATTTAATAACTACCTAGCTAAAATAAATACAGAATTACCTGTAAAATAAATCCTAACCTAAATTACAATTAAACCTAACACTACACTATCATTAAATCAATTAACTACAAGTAGCTACAATTAAATACAATTAAATAAACTAACTAAAGTACAAAAAAACCAAACACTAAATTACAGAAAATAAAAAAAGATTACAAGAATTTTAAACTAATTACACCTAATCTAAGCCCCC
Organism: Bombina bombina; assembly: GCF_027579735.1. Taxonomy (NCBI): domain Eukaryota; kingdom Metazoa; phylum Chordata; class Amphibia; order Anura; family Bombinatoridae; genus Bombina; species Bombina bombina. The sequence goes on from NC_069502.1 coordinate 686,485,774, forward strand.
TAATAAAGTAAAAAAAACAAAAGTCCCTACCCTATACTACATTACAAAGTAACCAGCTCTTTTACCAGCCCTTAAAAGGGCTTTTTGCGGGGCATGCCCCAAAGTAATCAGCTCTTTTGCCTGTAAAAAAAAATACAACCCCCCAAACATTAAAACCCACCACCCACATACCCCTACTCTAACCCACCCAAACCCCCCTTAAATAAACCTAACACTACCCTACTGAAGATCTCCCTACCTTGAGTCGTGTTCACCCAGCCGGGACTGAAGTCATCATCCAAGGGGCGCTGAAGATGTTTTACATCCGATAGAAGTCTTCATCCAAGGGGCGCTGAAGAGGTCTTCCATCTGATAGAAGTCTTCATCCATGCGGCGTCTTTAATCTTCATCCATCCGGAGCGGAATTATCTTCAAAGCAGCCGACACGTAGCCATCTTCTTCCACCGACGCCTACTCGCCGAATGAATATTCCTTTAAGTGACGTCATCCAAGATGGCGTCCCTCGAATTCCGATTGGCTGATAGGATTCTATCAGCCAATCGGAATTAAGGTAGGAAAAATCTGATTGGCTGATTCAATCAGCCAATCAGATTGAGCTTGCATTCTATTGGCTGTTCCGATCAGAAGATGGTCAATTGGAATTCGAGGGATGCCATCTTGGATGACGTTACTTAAAGGAATATTCATTCGGCGAATAGGCGTCGGTGGAAGAAGATGGCTCCGCGTCAGCTGCTTTGAAGATGACTCCACTCCGGATGGATGAAGATTGAAGACGCTGCCTGGATGAAGACTTCTATCGGATGGAAGACCTCTTCAGCGCCCCTTGGATGAAGACTTCTATCGGATGGAAAACATCTTCAGCGCCCCTTGGATGATGTTGGGTAGTGTTAGGTTTATTTAAGGGGGGTTTGGGTTAGAGTAGGGGTATGTGGGTGGTGGGTTTTAATGTTGGGGGGGTTGTATTTTTTTTTTTACAGGCAAAAGAGCTGATTACTTTGGGGCATGCCCCACAAAAAGCCCTTTTAAGGGCTGGTAAAAGAGCTGGTTACTTTGTAATGTAGTATAGGGTAGGGACTTTTATTATTATTATTTTTTTTAATTTTATTAGGGGGCTTTGATTAGGTGTAATTAGTTTAAAATTCTTGTAATCTTTTTTTATTTTCTGTAATTTAGTGTTTGTTTTTTCTTTAGTTTTTCTTTAGTTAGTTTATTTAATTGTATTTAATTGTAGCTACTTGTAGTTAATTAATTTAATTTATTTAATGATGGTGTAGTGTTAGGTTTAATTGTAACTTAGGTTAGGATTTATTTTACAGGTAATTTTGTATTTATTTTAGCTAGGTAGTTATTAAATAGTTAATAACTATTTAATAACTATTGTACCTAGTTAAAATAAATACAAAGTTGTAAAATAAATATAAATCCTAAAATTGCTACAATGTAATTATTAATTACATTGTAGCTAGCTTAGGGTTTATTTTACAGGTAAGTATTTAGTTTTAAATTGGAATAATTAGCTTGACTTTATTTTATCTAGGTAGCTATTAAATAGTTATTAACTATTTAATAGCTATTGTACCTAGTTAAAATAAATTTAAATTTGCCTGTAAAATAAAAATAAATACTAAAATAGCTACAATATAATTATTAGTAATATTGTAGCTATATTAGGGTTTATTTTATAGGTAAGTATTTAGTTTGAAATAGGAATAATTCATTTGATAAGAGTAATATTTATTTAGATTTATTTAATTAATATTTAAGTTAGAGGGGTGTTAGGGTTAGTGTTAGACTTAGGTTTAGGGGTTAATAATTTTATTTTAGGTTGCAGCGGTGTAGGGGGGGCAGGATAGGGGTTAATAACTTTATTATTGGTGGCGGCGGTGTAGGGGGGCAGGATAGGGGTTAATAGGTATTATGTAGGTGGCGGCAGAGTCCGGGAGCGGCGGTTTAGGGGTTAATATAATTATTATAGTTGCGGCGGGGTCCGGGAGCAGCGGTTAAGGGGTTAAAAAGGTAATTAGAGTGGCGGTGGGCTCCGGGAGTGGCGGTTTAGGGGTTAACATGTTTAATATAGGTGGCGGCAGTGTAGGGGGGCAGATTAGGGGTGTTTAAACTCGGGGTACATGTTAGGGTGTTAGGTGCAGACGTTTCCCATAGGAATCAATAGGATGTCGGGCAGCAGCGAACATGAATTTTCGCTATGGTCAGACTCCCATTGATTCCTATGGGATCCACCGCCTCCAGGGCGGCGGATTGAAAACCAGGTACGCTAGGCCGGAAAAGTGCCGAGCGTACCTGGTAGGAATTTGTTAACTTTCAAAAGTAGTCAGATTGTGCCGAACTTGCGTTCGGAACATCTGGAGTGACGTAAGAATCGATCTGTGTTGGACTGAGTCCGGCGGATCGAAGCTTACGTCACTATATTCTACTTTTGCCGGTGTGTAGGGCTTGATAACTTAGGCGAAACAGCCTCGCCACAAATACGCTGCGGAATTCCAGCGTATTTGAGGTTGACGGCTTGATAACTAGAAGCCATGGTGTCTAAATCTAGATTACTCTCATTATCTTTTCAAGGTAATAAGTTATTTGGTTCTCAATTGGATTCTATTATCTCCATTATCACTGGGGGTAAGGGAGTTTGTCTGCCCCAAGATAAGAAATCTAAGGGTAAATTTAAAGCTAACAATCGTTTTTGTTCTTTTCGTCAGTCTAAGGAACAAAAAAACACTCCTGCCCCTAAGGCCTCTGGTTCCAATTGGAGACCATCCACAAATTGTAATAAGTCCAAGCCTTATAAGAAGCCAAATTCAGCCCCTAAGACTGCATGAAGGTGCGACCTTCAATCCAGTTTAATTGGTGGGGGGCAGACTAAAATTATTTCAGGACATTTGGGCAGATTCTGTCTAAAATCAGTGGATTCAGGATATTGTTTCTCAGGGGTATCGAATAGGTTTCAACTTTTAAATAATTTTCTAAGAGTCCCACCTTTCAAAATGGTGACTATAAAGACAATTCTGCCTCTTGTTCAGCAAGGTCATTTTATAGACTTACAGGACGCTTATCTTCATATTCCAATTCACCCAAACCACTATCGGTTTCTGAGATTCTCTTTTCTAGACAAGCATTACCAATTTGTTGCTCTTCCATTTGGTCTAGTGACAGCTCCGAGAATCTTTTCGAAGGTTCTTGGTGCCCTTCTATCTGTATTCAGAGAGCAGGCTATTGCAGTGTTTCCTTATTTGGACAATATCTTGGTACTAGCGCAATCTTTTCATTTAGCAGAATCCCACACAAAACAACTTGTGTCGTTTCTTCAAAGACATGATTGGAGGATTGTTTAAAAAAGAGTTTCTTGATTCCTCAGACAAAGGTCAGCTTTTGAGGTTTCCAGATAGATTAGTGTTAGCTTGTCTAAACCTTCAGTCTCTATCATTCCCTCTAGTGGCTATGTGCTTGGAAGTTTTATATCTCATGATTGCAGCATTGGACGCAATCCCCTTTGCTTGTTTTCTTATGAGACCTCTTCACCTTTGCATGTTGCACCAATGGTGCATAGATTATACTGTACTCAGCTATCACAGTTGATATACTTAAGTCCCATATTTGACAATCACTGTCTTGGTGGTTAAAGCATCACCTTATTGCTCAAGGGGCCTCCTTTATTCGTCCTTCCTGGACTGTGATAACAACAGATGCAAGTCTTACAGGTTGGGGAGCTGCCTGGGGGTCTCTAAAAGCACAAGGGGTTTGGGAACCTCAGGAGGCGAGGTTACCAATCAATATTTTAGAACTCTGTGCTATTTTCAGAATTCTTCAGGCTTGGCCTCTATTGAAGAGAGAACTTTATATTCAATTCCAGACAGACAATATCACTACAGTGGCATATGTCAATCATCAAGGGGGGACTCACAGTCCTTCAGCAATGAACAAAGTATCTCTAATACTTTCTTGGGCAGAATCCAATTATTGTCAAATGTTTGCGATTCACATTCCAGGAGTTGACTATTGGGAAGCGGGTTATCTCAGTCGTCAGACTTTACATCCGGGAGAGTGGTCTCTCCATCCAGATGTTTTTTTAATTGGTACAGATGTGGGGTCCCCCAGAAATAGATCTGAGGGCCTTGCGTCTGAACAAGAAGCTTCCAAGGTATCTTTCCTAGTCCAAGAATCCTTGGGCGGAGATGGTAAATGCTCTAGCAGTTCCTTAGTTTTACCAACCTGCTTACATTTTTCCGGCTCTGGTTCGTCTTAAAAAGGTGATCTCCAAGATCATAATGGAACAATCTTATGTGTTTCTGATAGCTCCAGCTTGGCCTCTCAGGTTTTGATATGCGGACCTTGTCAAGATCTCCAGTTGCCAACCTTGGCCACTTCCTTTAAGGCCAGACCTTCTGTCTCAAGGGCCATTTTTCCATCAGGATCTCAAATCTCTATATTTGATGGCATGGAAATTGAACGCTTAGTGCTTTTTCATAGAGTTTTCTCTGACTCCGTGATTAGCACTATGATACAGGCTCGTAAATGTGTTTCCAGGAAAATTTAGCATCGGATTTGGAAAACATATATTTCTTGGTGCTCCTCTCCTAATTATTCTTGGCATTCTTTCAGATTTCCTAGAATTTTACAGTTTCTTCAGGATGGTTTGGATAAGGGTTTGTCTGCAAATACGTTAAAAGGACAAATTTCTGCTCTTTCTGTCTTATTTCATAGAAAGATTGCTAAACTTCCTGATATTCACTGTTTTGTTAAGGCTTTGATTCGTATTAAACCTGTTATTAAATCTATTTCTCCTCCTTGAAGTCTCAACTTGGTTTTGCAAAATTTGCCGGCTCCTCCTTTTGAGCTTATGCATTCTTTGGATATTAAATTACTTTCTTGGAAAGTGTTATTTCTTTTGGCTGTCTCTTCTGCTAGAAGAGTTTCTGAGTTGTCTTCTCTCTCTTGTGAGTCTCCTTATCTGATTTCCCATCAAAATAAAGCTGTTTTGCAGACTTCATTTAAATTTTTGACTAAAGTTGTGAATTCTAACAACATCAATAGTGAAATTGTTGTTCCTTCTTTAGCTCCTAATCCTAAGAATACTCTTGAAAGGTCTTTACGTTCTTTGGATGTGGTAAGAGCTTTGAAATATTATGTTGGGCCTACTAAAGAGTTCAGAAAGCCTCTGCCATTTCTTTGGCATCTTGGTTGAAACTTTTGATTCACAAAGCTTATTTGCAGGCAGGGCAGTGTCCGCCTCAGAGAATTACAGCTCATTCTACTAGATCAGTTGCCATTTCTTGGGCTTTTAAGAATGAAGCTTAAGTTGATCATATTTGCAAAGCAGCAACTTGGTCTTCTTTGCATACTTTTACTAAATGTTACCATTTTGATGTGTTTGCTTCCTCGGATGCAGCCTTTGGTAGAAAGGTTCTTCAGGCAGTTGTCTCTTTTTGATCCTAATGCCTTTGATTTTAGTTTTTCTGACATTTTTAAGAAAACTAAATTATTTTTTTGGATTTAAAAAAAAACCTTACCTGATAAATTCATTTATTTCATAGTGGCAAGAGTCCATAAGACCCACCCTTTTTTGTGGTTATGATTTTTTTTGTATAAAGTACATTATTTTTTCCAGTTCCTCTTTTTTTGTATGCTTTTTACTCCATTTTGCACCTCACTTCTTGGCTATACGTTAAACTGAAGTACGAGTGAGGTGGGAGTTGTATTTATAGACATTTTGATGTTTGGGAAGCTTTGCCCCCTCCAGGTAGGAATGTATATCCCATATGTTACTAGCTCATGGACTTTTGCCACTATGAAATAAATACATTTATCAGGCAAGTTCTTACATAAATTATGGGGGGGGGTTTATGCTGAGCCCAACGTCTCTCAGGATGATGCTGTTCAGGCATTGCCACAGCTTTCTCTTGTTTCGTCCCAAGCCTCAATGACGTCATATGCAGTGCCCTGCGGTTCCTCTCAATCTCTGGAGGAGTTTATTTGCAAGCAAAAATTGCTGCCCAGGTATCTTCAGTGGTATCTGCGTTGTTAGCTGCCTTTACTATTTTAAAAGGAAAATGCAAGAGGAAAATTAGAGATTCAGATAGTAAGGTTTCTGATCCAGCTCTTGCTACTGAAGTTGCCCTTCCTCATAAATCTGATGAGGAAGATACGTTGGTAGCCTCTGAGGGTGAAATCTCAGATTCGGACAGTGTAATGCCTTCTTCTGATGCTGAAGTTGTATCCTTCAGATTTAAGCTTGAACACCTTTGTGCACTGTTAAAGGAGGTTTTGGCTACTCTGGATGACTCCGACACCCCTACTGTTTTCATTCCTAAGTAATCAATCAAACTTAATAGTTATTTCTCTTGTAAGATGTATTGAGTCCATGGATTCATCCTTTACTTGTGGGATATTCTCCTTCCCAACAGGAAGTGGCAAAGAGAGCACACAGCAGAGCTGTCCATATAGCTCCCCCTCTATCTCCACCCCCCAGTCTTTCTCTTTGCAGGTTCTAAGCAATCGGAAGGGTAAAGTGAATGTGGTGTTAGAAGCAAGAGTTTGTTATTTTAAATGGTACCGGTGTGTACTATTTACTCTCTAGCAGAAAGGGGATGAAGATTTCTGCAGGGAAGAAGATGATTTTAGCATGTAGTAACTAAAATCCACTGCTGTTCCCACACAGGACTGAGGAGTACAAGAGAACTTCAGTTGGGGGGAACGGTTTGCAGGTTAGGCTGCAATGAGGTATGTTCAGTCATTTATTTCTAGACAAGACTGTGATAATGCTAGAAAAGACTGTTAATATCCCCATGAGGGAGGGTAAGCTGTATTCAGAGACTAAGTATGGAATTTCAAGCTTACATAACAGGGCTAGTTTATGCTGGTTAACACTACTTCAGGGCAAACGTTTTTTCTTGAAAATATCATTTTTTGAGACACTTTGAAGGTTCCTTTGTTGTTTTTTTTTACTACTGTCGATCCGGTTTGGGCATTAAGGGGTTAATCGTTTCTATTGCTAGTGGTGCAATCTTACTACTGCTTTAGGTACATACTGTAAAAATTTCGAAAAGTTTGCTGCATTTTTTCACTATTTTTGCAAAATTGTGTGCCTTTTTAATCTCTTAAAGGCAGAGTACCGTTTTTTTTTTTTCAAAGTGTGTTTTTACTTGATTAAAGTGATTTCCAAGCCTGTTTATATTACTACTAGTCTGTTAAACATGTCTGACACCAAGGAAAGTCCTTGTTCAATGTTTTTAGAAGCCATGGTGGAACCCCCTCTCAGAATGTGTCCCACTTGTACTGATATGTCTATACACTTTAAAGAACATATTGTTGCACTTAAAAATGTGGCCCAAGATGATTCTCAGACAGAAGGTAACGAGATTAGTCCGTCAACCTCTCCCCAAGTGTCACAACCAGTTACTCCCGCTCAAGCGACACCTAGTACCTCTAGTGCGTCTAACTCTTTTACCTTGCAAGACTTGGCGGCAGTTATGAATAATACCCTTTCAGTGTTCTAATCTAAACTGCCCGTGTTACCTGCAAAGCGTGATAGCTCTGTTTTAAGAACAGATAATGAGCATTCTGACGCTTTAGTAGCCGTATCCGATATACCCTTACAACACTCTGAAGTGGGGGCAAGGGATGTGCTGTCTGAGGGAGAAATTTCCGATTCAGGAAAGGTTTCTCCTCAGACAGATTCAGATACGTTGGCTTTTAAATTTAAACTAGAACACCTCCGCTTATTGCTAAGGGAGGTATTAGTTACTCTGGATGACTGCGACCCTATGGTGGTTCCAGAGAAATTGTGTAAAATGGACAAGTACCTAGAAGTTCCTGTTTACACTGTTGTGTGCCCGGTCCCTAAGAGGATTGCGGATATCGTTACAAGGGAGTGGGATAAACCAGGTATTCCCTTCGTTCCCCCTCCTGTTTTTAAGAAAATGTTCCCCATATCTAACCCCATGCGGGACTCATGGCAGACGGTCCCTAAAGTGGAGGGGGCTGTTTCTTCACTTGCTAAACGCACAACTATACCAATCGAAGACAGTTGTGCTTTTAAAGACCCTATGGATAAAAAATTAGAGGGTTTACTTAAGAAAATTTTTGTTCAACAAGGTTTTCTTCTCCAACCTATTGCGTGCATTGTTCCTGTAACCACTGCAGCTGCTTTCTGGTTCGAGGCGCTGGAAGATGCGCTCCAGACGGAGGACATTATGGACAGAATTAAGGCTCTTAAGCTGGCTAATTCTTTTATCACAGATGCCGCTTTCCAACTAGCTAAGTTAGCGGCAAAAAATTCAGGTTTCGCCATTTTAGCGCGCAGGGCGCTATGGCTAAAGTCTTGGTCGGCCGATGTGTCGTCAAAATCCAAACTATTGAACATCCCTTTCAAAGGAAAGACCCTCTTCGGGCCTGAATGGAAAGAGATTATTTCAGAAATCACTGGGGGAAAAGGCCATGCTCTCCCCCAGGACAAGTCCTTCAATACGAAGAACAAACAAAATTATTTTCGTTACTTTCAGAATTTCAGGAGCGGTCTCGCTTCATCCTCCCCTGCTGCAAAGCAAGAGGGTAACATTTCACAATCCAGGGCAGCCTGGAAACCTTACCAGGGCTGGAACAAGGGTAAACAGGCCAAGAAGCCTGCAGCTGCCTCCAAGACAGCATGATGGGGTAGCCCCAGATCCGGGACCGGATCTAGTACGGGGCAGACTCTCTCTCTTCGCTCAGGCCTGGGCAAGAGACGTACACGATCCCTGGGCCTTAGAGATTGTATCCCAGGGATATCTTCTAGAATTCAAGGACTCCCCTCCAAGGGGAAGGTTCCACATTTCTCGTCTGTCTACAGACATGACAAAGAAAGATTCGTTCTTACGCTGTGTAGAAGACCTACATACAATGGGAGTGATCCACCCAGTTCCAATTGCGGAACAAGGGCTGGGGTTTTACTCAAACCTGTTTGTGGTTCCCAAGAAAGAAGGAACTTTCAGACCAATCCTGGATCTCAAAATTCTAAACAAATTCCTCAGAGTCCCATCATTCAAGATGGAGACCATTCGGACAATCTTACCAATGATCCAGGAGGGTCAATATATGACTACCGTGGATCTAAAGGATGCATATCTACACATTCCTATCCACAAAGATCATCACCAGTTTCTCAGGTTCGCCTTTCTGGACAAGCATTATCAGTTTGTGGCTCTTCCTTTCGGGTTGGCCACTGCTCCCAGAATTTTCACAAAGGTGCTAGGGTCCCTCCTGGTGGTTCTAAGAACACGGGGCATAGCAGTGGCGCCTTATCTAGACGACATCTTAATTCAGGCGTCGACTTTCCAAAGAGCCAAGTCTCACACGGAAATTGTATTGGCCTTTCTGAGGTTTCACGGGTGGAAGGTGAACATCAAAAAGAGTTCCCTCTCCCTCCTCACAAGAGTTTCCTTCCTAGGAACCATAATAGACTCGGTGGAAATGAAAATATTTCTGATGGAGGTCAGAAAGTTAAAACTCTTAACTACTTGCCGAGCTCTTCATTCCATTCCTCAGCCATCTGTAGCTCAGTGCATGGAGACAATCGGACTAATGGTAGCGGCAATGGACATAGTCCCTTTTGCACGGATACACATCAGACCACTGCAACTATGCATGCTCAAACATTGGAATGGGGATTATGCAGATTTGTCTCCTCAAATACAGTTAAATCAGGGGCCAGAGATTCTCTTCTCTGGTGGTTGTCTCAGGATCTCCTGTCTCAGGGAATGTGTTTCCGCAGACCAGAGTGGATCATCGTAACGACCGATGCCAGTCTGTTGGGCTGGGGTGCAGTCTGGGACTCCCTGAAAGCTCAGGACTTATGGTCTCGGGTAGAAGCTCTTCTCCCGGTAAACATTCTGGAACTGAGGGCGATATTCAACGCTCTTCAGGCATGGCCTCAGCTAGCTGCGGCCAAATTCATCAGATTTCAGTCGGACAACATCACGACTGTAGCTTACGTCAATCATCAAGGGGGAACAAGGAGTTCCCTAGCAATGATGGAAGTAACCAAAATAATCAGGTGGGCGGAGGATCACTCTTGCCATCTCTCAGCAATTCACATCCCAGGAGTAGACAACTGGGAGGCGGATTTTCTAAGTCGTCAGACTTTTCACCCGGGGGAGTGGGAACTCCGCCCGGAGGTATTTGCCCAGCTGACTCAGCTATGGGGCACTCCAGAATTGGTTCTGATGGCGTCCCGTCAGAACACCAAGCTTCCTCTTTACGTGTCCAGATCCCGGGATCCCCTGGTGGTGCTGATAGATGCTCTAGCAGCGCCTTGGTCCTTCAATCTGGCCTATGTTTTTCCACCGTTTCCTCTCCTCCCACGTCTGGTTGCCAGAATCAAGTAGGAGATGGCTTCGGTGATTCTAATAGCGCCTGCGTGGCCACGCAGGACCTGGTATGCAGACCTAGTGGACATGTCATCTGTTCCTCCATGGACACTACCAATGAGGCAGGACCTTTTAATACAAGGTCCTTTCAAACATCCAAATCTAATTTCTCTGCGTCTGACTGCTTGGAGATTGAACGCCTAATTCTATCAAAGTGTGGTTTCTCGGTTATTGATACCCTGATTCAGGCTAGAAAGCATGTCACCAGGAAAATCTACCATAAGATTTGGCGCAAATATCTTTTTTGGTGCGAATCCAAGGGTTACTCATGGAGTAAGATTAGGATTCCCAGGATATTGTCCTTTCTCCAAGAAGGATTGGAGAAAGGATTATCAGCTAGTTCCTTAAAAGGACAGATATCAGCTTTGTCTATTCTTTTACACAAACGTCTGGCAGAGGTACCAGACGTAGCGTTTAGTCAGGCTTTAGTCAGAATCAAGCCTGTTTATAGACCTGCAAGGGGTTCCGTTTGAACTTTTACATTCCATAGATATTAAACTTTTATCTTGGAAAGTTTTGTTTTTGGTAGCTATCTCTTCTGCTCGAAGAGTTTCAGAGTTATCTGCTTTACAGTGTGATTCACCTTACATGGTTTTCCATGCAGATAAGGTAGTTTTGCGTACCAAACCCGGTTTTCTTCCTAAGGTTGTGTCTAATAAGAATATTAATCAGGAAATTGTTGTTCCTTCTCTGTGTCCTAATCCTTCTTTGAAGAAGGACCGTTTGTTACACAATCTTGATGTGGTTTGTGCTTTAAAGTTCTATTTACAAGCAACTAAGGATTTCAGACAAACAACTTCATTGTTTGTTATCTATTCAGGTAAGAGGAGAGGTCAGAAGGCGACTGCGACCTCTCTTTCCTTTTGGCTGAAAAGCATCATCCGTTTGGCCTATGAGACTGCTGGCCAGCAGCCTCCCGAAACAATTACTTCTCATTCTACCAGAGCAGTGGCTTCCACATGGGCTTTTAAAAATGAGGCTTTCTGGGGGGCGGAGCAAGCCAAGCTACTGAGCGGTCGCATGCTAAGAGAGCTCTGCTCAAACACTATCTTTTATTTATAACCAGACTGCTCAGAATATCTTAAAACTTTACCAGTTTATATCTATGGACCTACAGAACTATATGAAGGAGATCAGGGAGAAAGAGCGGACCTGAACTAACGAACCCGACTGTTTCTTTACCATCTGCAGCTCGCACAAGATTTATATGAGGAGCGGCCATCTTACAGAACTTGTGGAGCACATGGTTGAAGCTATCTGTTGTATACTGATTCTCTATTATGTGCCCCAAATCTGTAACAGTCAATGTTACCTCCTTGCAGCTCTTTGGGGCCGTTAAAACCAATTCTGGAGAACTCTAACTGTCGTAACCCTGCCATGATGTACATCACAGATCAGTGGGAATGTAGCACGGTGCTCTCATTAGACCGGCACTATCGAGATCTCAGGCAGTTTTTTCAGATGTCTATAACTACTCTACAAGCAGAATGGTATGGACCGGAGGGGAGTCCCCCTATGCCACCTAACATCTGCAAGGACCTTGCTACCCACATCCCTATCACGCAAGAAGTACAGTGTGATTCAGGAGACAACTTTACTCAGAGACCCGATGGGACTGACATAAGCTCGCAGAACACCACTTATCCCGACGAGGACTCATCTCCGGCTCTGGCAGCTGACATACGGGTTCCGACTGTTTGGGCCACCGCTGGCAAGAAATCACCTGCTCAACCGGTCTGCGTGATCGCCGCTTCATGTCATCCTAGAGTAGGAACAAACTTTACGGTGCACGCGGCTACCTTGCTGACCTACCCCGCATACTTCACCCTCAAAGGTAAACTCTCCCTACATACACAGATGGGCACTTTGATTTTGGGGCTTCCCCTGGCACTTACCTACCACGCTCTCAGCTGCCTATGGAGTCCTGCAGCCCAAATGGATACTGCTCTTGCTTTTGTGACTCCTAACACAGGTGTAGGTTGAATCACTACATACTCCTGGACTGATCCCCTGGCGTGATAGTGCCTTAGATAGGCCTGCATGGATTATATTCTGAAATATTAGACTAGGCTGAGGCCAAGTATTAATAAATGCATCCGGGACTTTACCTGAGTTTAGTTATAAAATGTTTAGGTTTGTATTTACTATGGTTTAATATGGTTCAAAAAGGTCCAAACAATCTTAGTTGCTAAGTAAGAGAGCCATGTGGTCAATATGTTATGTCCATAGGTCAGCTACTACCTCACTCATCTCATAAAAATCCCCAATGCTGGATTACTGCAACATATCCATATATTTTTATTTTAGGACACATGGCTTATGTTTAAATTACACTTGGTACAAGATAATATTTAATAAGTAGCACTACCTTAGGGCCCCTATATAGCTACTCCTTAGTGTGCTCTTTGAGGCTGGTCTGACAATATAGAGTGGAAAAATTCATTACTGGACCCCTACCTTACCAAACATACTGTATTTACTAGTCTATGAAACACTTGTTCTAGAAACTAGATACCTTATAGTTTCATTAATATACTTCAAAGAATAGTATTAGGATTCAAGCCTATAATAGTTTAACATTAAATGCTCTCTCAAAATGTTTATGTCGGTTTAGAAGCCTTTTTTGGCTAAGCACAAAGAGATTGTTAAAACTGGCTATATCTATTTACACTATTTATGTATGAGATGTATAACTAAGTGCTTGAGCTTAAGTACATAGCAACATAATTCTTTTAAGCCACTCAGGAATTTAAGTTTTATAGGATGATGTATGTCTGGCTTCTCATTTTACGCCTTCAGTATTACTCCCCTACATTTTAAGTAGCTCATCTTACATGGATAGAAGGACTTCAATAGTTTTGATAATTAGTAAAATTGTATGATCAACCATACTGAGATATCCCACTGCAGGTTCAACTCCCCATTATGGAGTATATGTCTTCAGCAGTTTCAATGTCATATTGTCTATAGCATAACCTTCCTTTCTTAGACTGCTATGTTTGAATATTAAATGCGTAATATAAGTCTGTCACAAAAGTGCAGCAATTAATAGATCTCTGGTCCACTAGAATCTGTTATTTGAATTACCTGCAGGGAATGCATTGAAAGCCTTATGCTAATGAGACCCCTAATTAATCACACTTTCTATGTGAAAGTTTTTATTTGGATAAAATACTGGTCCTTGCTGAGCCCCTCTCCTCCCTTTCCCGCCGGTACTTGCTGCCTGCGGGTCATACCCATATCCCTTTTACCCACATCGCCTAGAGTTGCACTCCCCCAGGAGAGGAGCTCATGCAGTAACCTCCTACCCTCTATATATTTGAATTTTCTCCTCTACACATAACTCTACCTGTAAATTTGTAACATTATAATAAGCCTTCTAATAGCCCTACTTGCATTATTAATTTGGCATTCTAAATAGTTCCGCCCCCCACTCCCTTTTATTCCCCTCCTTTTGTAACATAAGCGGCTCTTGCCCGCTGACTTCTTTCTTCTCTTTTCTAGACCACCTTGGTCTGTGAATGCCTAAACAAATACTGCCCCACGACTACCTCAACCCTATTTGAATAAATGAACATATTAATTTTCTTCACGGTAAGGCGTGGGCCACATCTATTATATCTCTTATATATAAAATATAAAACTGAGGTTCCATTATTCTATGTACAAACATATATCCCGGTATCAACATCCATGTGTACAAGGCTAATCCTAGCAATCTCATATGCCTAGTATCTGTTGTTAATGTCTACCTTTTCATAAGGGCGTTATGTCTACGGGACACAGATGTAACTTACATGACTATTCTACACGTTTCCCTCCGAAGGCATATAGAATTTATTCAAATTATGTTTATGTTATAAGAATGTATTTTTCAGAATTGCGCTATTATTGTAACTGGATGAATATGTTGTGAAACTTTATTATAACCTCAATAAAAAATTTAAAATAAAAAAAAAAATGAGGCTTTCTGTTGAACAGATTTGTAAGGCAGCGACTTGGTCTTCGCTGCATACTTTTTCCAAATTTTCCAAATTTGATACTTTTTGCTTCTTCGGAGGCCTTCCGTTTAAGGTACCTGTCTTGTTCCCTCCCTTCATCCGTGTCCTAAAGCTTTGGTATTGGTATCCCACAAGTAAAGGATGAATCTGTGGACTCGATACATCTTACAAGAGAAAACAGAATTTATGCTTACCTGATAAATTACTTTCTCTTGTGATGTATCGAGTCCACGGCCCGCCCTGGCTATTAAGTCAGGTAGTTTTTTTGTTTAAACTACAGTCACCACTGCACTCTATGGTTTCTCATTTTTCTTGTATACAAGAAAGGAGGATGTCCCTGTACGGTGTGTCGAGAGTTAAAAAGGAGCTATAGTCACTGTAGTAAGCAGAAACTTCACAGACCCAATCGGTAGAAATATAACCAAACGGTCATTAGTGGTGGAATTATAACCCCCTCCTCTCACCTCTGTTACATCCGGTCCTGGGGGCAGGATCACTGAAACCTGTAAGCGGTATGCGCGGTGTGCCGGTGGCTCTTCTCCTTCAGCCTGTCCGGTGTGGCTTTCAAACTGCGTCCGCTGTTGGTGCCTGTACTCCCTCGTCAGACGTTTCTGGAGGGAGGGGGGCGGGAACCACCTAACACTTCCCTGTATTTTTCCTTTGTGGTGATTGGTTGGAAGACTTCCTCTGTTCAGACGCTCCCTCCTGATTGGAGTAAAATCGATCTCAACCAATCCTCTTGCGGATAGGGGAAGCTCAGCTGCAGGGTCTGTTCAGCAGTGTGGAAGTTAGGGATAGTGCGAGGAGCAGTCTCCTCTCTCAGTGCTCACGCTGGTAGGTCACAGAAACAGAACAAAAGAGGAAGCGGAGCACTGAGTAAAATAAAAAGTTCTCTTTATTGAAGCATTGTTTAAAAAACGAAAAATGAAAACTACAAGGAGATAAAGGGTGCTATTCCTTGCAATGGGTTCAGCTCAAACAGCTGCTGACATGTTTCGGCATTCCGCCGTTATCAAAGCTGCTGAACTGTGTAGGGAATAGCCCTCTTTTAAAACACAATAGCTGAACCCTATTGGGCAATTGTACAAAGGGGGAAGGATTTCTTATTAACCCCTTATAACCTGTACAAGAAGAGTATATAATAATACTAAACAGATTACAGAAAGCTGGTTATACTGAACCATGAACATGTTATTGTACACAAAATAACTGAAGTAACATTCATAGACTATAAAGAATCTAAATTAAAGTCATACAATCTGCATTTTGCATATTAAAATTAAAGTCATACATTCTGTATTTGCATATGTATTTGCAATAAACTTTATAATCACTTGTAGGATTGTACAAGTATACATCATATGAACAATCCAATGTATAGAATGTTACACTGGTTAGCCTATACACACTGAATAGTTAGCTCCTAGGAGTGGGTATCAGGAAAGTCTGTCCTAGACCTGTTGACTCCCTTCATATGTAGCTGACCTGCTATCTTAAATGCACTCAATATGTAAGATATGGTTATTGTGTATCAAAAATGAACCCAAGGAAACGGGGATGTAGATATGTGTTTGTCAAAAGGAATGGACAACATACTAATAAAATAAAGGGATATTAACCCTATAATTATACAAGGACAAGAGACCCCTATTTTGTTTATTGAAAGAGTGAAAGTTTCAGAGGGATTTTAGGCTGAATATGAATATATTTGTAATACATATGTGTACTATTTAAAGATACATTATTCACAATCTCTCAGTTTAGGGGTTGAGTGGAGTTATGTTAAGCATCTTGTTCACTCCCAATGGTTGATCAGATCATACATGGAATTTAGCCCTGTTGGGTGTCTAGTCTTCAGTGTAAAGATCCAAAAGATCTCTCTTTTGGATAATAATTTATCCCTGTCACCTCCTTTGGGTGGTTTTAGAACTTTCTCTATGCATGTCCAACGAAAAGTTTCAGAGCTTTTATTATGTATGGATGTAAAATGTTGGACCAGGGGGGTGCTTGCTTTTCCCACCCTTATGCTTAAGAGATGTTCCCTAATTCTTGATTTGACCTCCCTGGTTGTGAGTCCAACATATTGTTTGGCACACTCTGTGCATGATGCTAGATAGATCGTGTAGTTTCTTCCTAACTTTCGGTCGAATGACTGGGGGGTGGAGCTAGAGGGGGAGCTATATGGACAGCTCTGCTGTGTGCTCTCTTTGCCACTTCCTGTTGGGAAGGAGAATATCCCACAAGTAAAGGATGAATCCGTGGACTCGATACATCACAAGAAAAAGTAATTTATCAGGTAAGCATAAATTCTGTTTTTTGATGTTCATTCTTCTTCGAAAGTGTTTCTGGTTCCTGACCGTGCTACGGAGATTATTACACAGGAATGGGAGAAGCCAGGGATACCTTTTTTCCCCGTCTTCTATTTTTAAATAGATGTTTCCTGCCACTGACTCCGTTAAAGAGCATTTGCAAACTGTACCTAAAGTAGAAGGGGCTATTTCTACTTTGGCTAAAAGAACTACTATTCCTATTGAGGATAGCTGTTCCTTTAAGGACTCAATGGAGAATAAGCTGGAGGCCTATTTGAAGAGGATATATGTTCATTAAGGTCTACTATGGCAACTGGCTGTGTGTACTGCCACTGTGACAAGTGCGGCATCCTACTGGTTTGATGCCCTGTCTGATTCTCTTCGGATAGAGACTCCTTTGGATGAAATCCAAGATAGGATTAAGGCTAGCCAATTCCTTTATTTATGATGCTATCATGCAGGTTATTAGACTGGGTACCAAGTCTTCTGGCTTCGCTGTGCTAGCCCACAGGGCTTTGTGGCTGAAATATTGGTCATCTGATGTTTCCTTGAAGGTAAAGCTTTTTGCGATTCTTTACAAGGTTAAGCCCTTGTTTGGACCTGGTCTGGCAGAAATAATTTCTGATATTACAGGTGGAAAAGGGTCTTTTCTACCTCAAGATAAGAAGCATAGACCTAAGGGACATCAGAGTAATTTTTGTTCTTTTCGTAACTTCAGAGGAAAGCCTTCCCCTTCTTCTTCCAAGCAAGTGCAGTCCAAGTCTTCTTGGAGACCCAATCAGTCTTGGGACAAGGGGAAGCAGTCAAAGAATGCCACAGCAGAATCCAAATTAGTATGAAGGGTTTGCCCCCGACCCGGGATCGGATCAAGTGAGGGGCAGACTTTCTTAGTTCTCTCAAGCATGGATATGAGATGTTCCAGATCCTTGGGCTGTGGACATAGTATCCCAGGGTTACAAATTAGAATTCAAGACTTTTCCTCCCAGGGGCAGGTTTCACCTCTGAAGATTATCTGCAGACCAGATAAAAAGAGAGGCATTCTTGAAATGTGTTCACAACCTTTCCTCCCTAGGAGTGATAGTTCCAGTTACTGTACAGGAACAGGGTCTAGGTTTCTATTCCAATCTGTTTATAGTTTCCAAAAAGGAGGGAACTTTCCATCCTATTCTAGATCTGAAGTGTTTAAACAAGTTTAAGAGTACCGTCTTTCAAGATGGAAACTGTTTGTTCCATTCTTCCCTTCATACAAGAGGTCAGTTTATGACAACCATATACCTGAAGGATGTGTATCTTCATGTTCCCATTCACAGGGATCATCACAAGTTCCTGAGATTTGCCTTTTCAGACAAACACTTTCAGTTTGTTGCTCTTCGGTTTGGCCTTGCCACAGCTCCCAGAATTTTTTCCAAAGGTCCTGGGGGCTCTCTTGGCAGTGATCAGGTCTCAGGGAATTGCTGTAGCGCCATACCTGGACAACATTTTGGTTCAGGCGCCATCTTTTCAACAAGCAAAATCTCATTCAAAGACCTTGTTGTCTTTTCTATGTTCCCACGGGTGGAAAGTGAATCTGGAAAAGAGCTCCCTTGTTCCAGCTACAATGGTAGTTTTTTTTAGGGACCATAATATATTCTCTAGCTATGAAGATTATGCTGACGGAGGTCAGAAAATCAAAGATTCCTGCTGCTTGCCTCTCTCTGCAGTCTACTGTTTGACCATCATTCCCTTTGCTCGGTTCCATTTAAGAGCTCTGCAGTTATGTATGCTCAGATAATAAAGCGGAGTTCATTCGGATCTATCTCAGTGGATAGATCTAGACCAGTTAACAAGAGACTCTTCCGGAGACCTTCCTGGATGATTGTGACCACGGACGTCAGCCTGCTGACTGTGGAGCAGTCTGGGACTCGTTAAAGGTGCAGGGACTATGGACTTGGGAGGAGTCTTCTCTCCCCATAAACATCCTGGAGTTGAGAGCGATTTTCAGTGCTCTGATGACTTCTCCTCAGTTGTCCTTTGCACGGTTTATCAGGTTCCAGTCAGACAACATAACCTCAGTGGCTTACATCAACCACCAGGGAGGAACTCTGAGTTCCTTAGCCATGAAGGAGGGGGCTCAGCTTGTGCAATGGGCGGAAGCTCACAATTGCTGTCAATCTGCCATCCACATTCCAGAAGTGGACAACTGGGAAGCGGATTTCCTCAGCAGACAGACCTTTCATCCCGGGCAGTGGGCACTCCATCCAAAGGTATTCTCCAGTTTAACCCTCAAATGGGGGGTGCCAGAGCTGGATCTGATGGCGTCTCGGCAGAACACCAAGCTTCCAAGGTTCAAGGTCAAGAGACCCTCAGGCCACTCTGATAGATGCTCTGGCGGTTCCTTGGGTTTTCAGGCTGGCATACCTGTTTCCTCCATTTGCGCTCCTTCCACAAGTCATTGCTCGTAACAAACAGTAGAGAGCATCAGTGATTCTAATAGCCCCATGTGTGGCCTCACAGGATCTGGTATGCAGACATAGTGAAGATGTCATCTTTTCCACCTTGGAGTTTGCATCTGAGGAAGGACTTTCTAACTCAGGGTTCATTCCTTCATCCAAATCTTGTTTCTCTGAAGCTGACTGCTTGGAGATTGAACGCTTAGTTCTGTCTAAGCGTGTGTTTTCTGAGTCAGTCATTGAGACTTTGAACTAGAAAGATTTCCCATAAGACATTGTGTAAATACCTTCATTGGTGTGAATCCAAGGGCTACTCCAGGAATGTCTAGAGAAGGGTTTGTCAGTCAGTACTCTGAAGGGTCAGATTTCTGGATTGTCTATTTTGTTTCACAAGCGTCTAGCGGATGTGTCTGATGTTCAATCCTTTTGTCAGGCCTTGGTCAGAATCAGGCCTGTGTTTAAGTCTGTTGCTCCTCCTTGGAGCCTTAACTTTGTTCTGAAAGTTTTGCAGCATGCTCAGTTTGAGCATTTGCATTCCATATATATTAAGTTATTATCTTGGAAGGTTTTGTTTCTTTTTGCTATTCCTTCTGCTCTGAGAGTTTCGGAACTCTCGGCTTTACAGTGTGATTCGCCTTATCTTATCTTTCATGCGGATAAGGTGGTTCTTTGTACGAAGTTGGGTTTTCTTCCTAAAGTTGTTTCAGATAAAATTATTTAACAGGAAATTGTTGTTCTTTCTTTATGCCCTAATCCTTCTTCTCATAAGGAACGTTTGTTGCACAATCTGGATGTTGTGCATGCTCTTAAAGGGACACTGAACCCAACTGTTTTCTTTCGTGATTCAGATTTTAAGCAACTTTCTAATTTACTCCTACTATCAATTTTTCTTCGCTATTTTTATTTGAAAAAATGGCATCTAAGCTATTTTTTTGTTCAGACTCTGGGCAGCACTTTTTTTTATTGGTGGATGAATTTATCCACCAATCAGCAAGAACAATCCAGGTTGTTCACCAAAAATGGGCCGGCATCTAAACTTACATTCTTGCATTTCAAATAAAGATACCAAGAGAATAAAACAAATTTGATAATAGGAGTAACTTAGAAAGTTGTTTAAAATTCCATGCTCTATCTGAATCACGAAAGAAAAAATTTGGGTTGAGTGTCACTTTAAGTTTTATCTCTAGGCGACTAAGGATTTCTTTCATGTAATTAGCAAGAGTCCATGAGCTAGTGACGTATGGGATATACATTCCTACCAGGAGGGGCAAAGTTTCCCAAACCTCAAAATGCCTATAAATACACCCCTCACCACACCCACAAATCAGTTTTACAAACTTTGCCTCCTATGGAGGTGGTGAAGTAAGTTTGTGCTAGATTCTACGTTGATAAGCGCTCCGCAGCAGGTTGGAGCCCGGTTTTCCTCTCAGCGTGCAGTGAATGTCAGAGGGATGTGAAGAGAGTATTGCCTGTTTGAATTCAATGATCTCCTTCTACGGGGTCTATTTCATAGGTTCTCTGTTATCGGTCGTAGAGATTCATCTCTTACCTCCCTTTTCAGATCGACGATATACTCTTATATATATACCATTACCTCTGCTGATTTTCGTTTCAGTACTGGTTTGGCTTTCTACAAACATGTAGATGAGTGTCCTGGGGTAAGTAAGTCTTATTTTCTGTGACACTCTAAAGCTATGGTTGGGCACTTTTTTAAAGTTCTAAATATATGTATTCAAACATTTATTTGCCTTGACTCAGAATGTTCAACATTCCTTTTTTTCAGACAGTCAGTTTCATATTTGGGATAATGCATTTGAATCAATCATTTTTCTTACCTTAAAAATTTGACTTTTTCCCTGTGGGCTGTTAGGCTCGCGGGGGCTGAAAATGCTTCATTTTATTGCGTCATTCTTGGCGCAGACTTTTTTGGCGCAAAAAATCTTTTCTGTTTCCGGCGTCATACGTGTTCTTTTGCGCCAAAAATGTCGGCGTTCCGGATGTGGCGTAATTTTTGGCGCCAAAAGCATTTAGGCGCCAAATAATGTGGGCGTCTTTTTTGGCGCTAAAAAATATGGGCGTCGCTTTTGTCTCCACATTATTTAAGTCTCATTTTTCATTGCTTCTGGTTGCTAGAAGCTTGTTCTTTGGCATTTTTTCCCATTCCTGAAACTGTCATTTAAGGAATTTGATCAATTTTGCTTTATATGTTGTTTTTTCTCTTACATATTGCAAGATGTCTCACGTTGCATCTGAGTCAGAAGATACTTCAGGAAAATCGCTGTCTGGTGCTGGAACTACCAAAGCTAAGTGTATCTGCTGTAAACTTTTGGTAGCTGTTCCTCCAGCTGTTGTTTGTATTAAATGTCATGACAAACTTGTTAATGCAGATAATATTTCCTTTAATAAAGTACCATTACCTGTTGCAGTTCCAACAACATCTAATGTTCAGAGTGTTCCTGATAACATAAGAGATTTTGTTTCTGAATCCATTAAGAAGGCTATGTCTGTTATTCCTCCTTCTAGTAAACACAAAAAATCTTTTAAAACTTCTCGTTATTCAGATGAATTTTTAAATGAACATCATCATTCTGATTCTAATGATTCTTCTGGTTCAGAGGATTCTGTCTCAGAGGTTGATGCTGATAAATCTTCATATTTATTTAAAATGGAATTTATTCGTTCTTTACTTAAAGAAGTTTTAATTGCTTTAGAAATTGAGGATTCTGGTCCTCTTAATATTAAATCTAAACGTTTAGACAAGGTCTTTAAATCTCCTGTGGTTATTCCAGAAGTTTTTCCTGTTCCTGGTGCTATTTCTGAAGTAATTTCCAGAGAATGGAATAATTTGGGTAATTCATTTACTCCCTCTAAACGTTTTAAGCAATTATGTCCTGTGCCGTCCGACAGATTAGAGTTTTGGGACAAAATCCCTAAAGTTGATGGGGCTATTTGTACCCTTGCTAAACGTACTACTATTCCTACGGCAGATGGTACTTCCTTTAAGGATCCTTTAGATAGGAAAATTGAATCCTTTCTAAGAAAAGCTTATCTGTGTTCAGGTAATCTTCTTAGACCTGCTATATCATTGGCTGATGTTGCTGCAGCTTCAACTTTTTGGTTGGAAACTTTAGCGCAACAAGTAACAGATCATGATTCTCATAATATTATTATTCTTCTTCAAAATGCTAATAATTTTATCTGTGATGCCATTTTTGATATTATCAGAGTTGATGTCAGGTTTATGTATCTAGCTATTTTAGCTAGAAGAGCTTTATGGCTTAAAACTTGGAATGCTGATATTTCTTCTAAATCGACTCTACTTTCCCTTTCTTTCCAGGGTAATAAATTATTTGGTTCTCAGTTGGATTCTATTATCTCAACTGTTACTGGTGGGAAAGGAACTTTTTTACCACAGGATAAAAAATCTAAAGGTAAAAACAGGGCTAATAATCGTTTTCGTTCCTTTCGTTTCAACAAAGAACAAAAGCCTGATCCTTCATCCTCAGGAGCAATTTCAGTTTGGAAACCATCTCCAGTCTGGAATAAATCCAAGCCTTCTAGAAAAGCAAAGCCAGCTTCTAAGTCCACATGAAGGTGCGGCCCTCATTCCAGCTCAGCTGGTAGGGGGCAGATTACGTTTTTTCAAAGAAATTTGGATCAATTCTGTTCACAATCTTTGGATTCAGAACATTGTTTCAGAAGGGTACAGAATTGGTTTCAAGATAAGACCTCCTGCAAAGAGATTTTTTCTTTCCCGTGTCCCAGTAAACCCAGTGAAAGCTCAAGCATTTCTGAAATGTGTTTCAGATCTAGAGTTGGCTGGAGTAATTATGCCAGTTCCAGTTTTGGAACAGGGGCTGGGGTTTTATTCGAATCTCTTCATTGTACCCAAGAAGGAGAATTCCTTCAGACCAGTTCTGGATCTAAAAATATTGAATCGTTATGTAAGGATACCAACATTGAAAATGGTAACTGTAAGGACTATCTTGCCTTTTGTTCAGCAAGGGCATTATATGTCTGCAATAGATTTACAGGATGCATATCTGCATATTCCGATTCATCCAGCTCACTATCAGTTCCTGAGATTCTCTTTCCTGGACAAGCATTACCAGTTTGTGGCTCTGCTGTTTGGCCTAGCTACAGCTCCAAGAATTTTTACAAAAGTTCTCGGTGCTCTTCTGTCTGTAATCAGAGAACAGGGTATTGTGGTATTTCCTTATTTGGACGATATCTTGGTACTTGCTCAGTCTTCACATTTAGCAGAATCTCATACGAATCGACTTGTGTTGTTTCTTCAAGATCATGGTTGGAGGATCAATTCACTAAAAAGTTCATTGATTCCTCAGACAAGGGTAACCTTTTTAGGTTTCCAGATAGATTCAGTGTCCATGACTCTGTCTTTGACAGACAAGAGAAGTCTAAAATTGATTTCAGCTTGTCGAAACCTTCAGTCACAATCATTCCCTTCGGTAGCCTTATGCATGGAAATTCTAGGTCTTATGACTGCTGCATCGGACGCGATCCCCTTTGCTCGTTTTCACATGCGACCTCTTCAGCTCTGTATGCTGAACCAATGGTGCAGGGATTACACAAAGATATCTCAATTAATATCTTTAAGAACCGATTGTACGACATTCTCTGACGTGGTGGACAGATCACCATCGTTTAATTCAGGGGGCTTCTTTTGTTCTTCCGACCTGGACTATAATCTCAACAGATGCAAGTCTTACAGGTTGGGGAGCTGTGTGGGGGTCTCTGACGGCACAAGGGGTTTGGGAATCTCAGGAGGTGAGATTACCGATCAATATTTTGGAACTCCGTGCAATTTTCAGAGCTCTTCAGTCTTGGCCTCTTCTGAAGAGAGAGTCGTTCATTTGTTTTCAGACAGACAATGTGACAACTGTGGCATACATCAATCATCAAGGAGGGACTCACAGTCCTCTGGCTATGAAAGAAGTATCTCGAATTCTGGTTTGGGCGGAATCCAGCTCCTGTCTAATCTCTGCGGTTCATATCCCAGGTATAGACAATTGGGAAGCGGATTATCTCAGTCGCCAAACGTTGCATCCGGGCGAATGGTCTCTTCACCCAGAGGTATTTCTTCAGATTGTTCAAATGTGGGAACTCCCAGAAATAGATCTGATGGCTTCTCATCTAAACAAGAAACTTCCCAGGTATCTGTCCAGATCCCGGGGTCCTCAGGCGGAGGCAGTGGATGGTCCTCAGGCGGAGGCAGTGGATGCATTATCACTTCCTTGGAAGTATCATCCTGCCTATATCTTTCCGCCTCTAGTTCTTCTTCCAAGAGTAATCTCCAAGATTCTGAAGGAATGCTCGTTTGTTCTGCTGGTAGCTCCAGCATGGCCTCACAGGTTTTGGTATGCGGATCTTGTCCGGATGGCCTCTTGCCAGCCGTGGACTCTTCCGTTAAGACCAGACCTTCTGTCGCAAGGTCCTTTCTTCCATCAGGATCTCAAATCCTTAAATTTAAAGGTATGGAGATTGAACGCTTGATTCTTGGTCAAAGAGGTTTCTCTGACTCTGTGATTAATACTATGTTACAGGCTCGTAAATCTGTATCTAGAGAGATATATTATAGAGTCTGGAAGACTTATATTTCTTGGTGTCTTTCTCATCATTTTTCCTGGCATTCTTTTAGAATTCCGAGAATTTTACAGTTTCTTCAGGATGGTTTAGATAAAGGTTTGTCCGCAAGTTCCTTGAAAGGACAAATCTCTGCTCTTTCTGTTCTTTTTCACAGAAAGATTGCTAATCTTCCTGATATTCATTGTTTTGTACAAGCTTTGGTTCGTATAAAACCTGTCATTAAGTCTATTTCTCCTCCTTGGAGTTTGAATTTGGTTCTGGGGGCTCTTCAAGCTCCTCCTTTTGAACCCATGCATTCATTGGACATTAAATTACTTTCTTGGAAAGTTTTGTTCCTTTTGGCCATCTCTTCTGCCAGAAGAGTCTCTGAATTATCTGCTCTTTCTTGTGAGTCTCCTTTTCTGATTTTTCATCAGGATAAGGCGGTGTTGCGAACTTCTTTTGAATTTTTACCTAAGGTTGTGAATTCCAACAACATTAGTAGAGAAATTGTGGTTCCTTCATTATTTCCTAATCCTAAGAATTCTAAGGAGAAATCGTTGCATTCTTTGGATGTTGTTAGAGCTTTGAAATATTATGTTGAAGCTACTAAGTCTTTCCGAAAGACTTCTAGTCTATTTGTCATCTTTTCCGGTTCTAGAAAAGGTCAGAAAGCTTCTGCCATTTCTTTGGCATCTTGGTTGAAATCCTTAATTCACCATGCTTATGTCGAGTCGGGTAAAACTCCGCCTCAAAGGATTACAGCTCATTCTACTAGGTCAGTTTCTACTTCCTGGGCGTTTAGGAATGAGGCTTCGGTTGATCAGATTTGCAAAGCAGCAACTTGGTCCTCTTTGCATACTTTTACTAAATTCTACCATTTTGATGTGTTTTCTTCTTCTGAAGCAGTTTTTGGTAGAAAAGTACTTCAGGCAGCGGTTTCAGTTTGAATCTTCTGCTTATGTTTTCATTAAACTTTATTTTGGGTGTGGATTATTTTCAGCAGGAATTGGCTGTCTTTATTTTATCCCTCCCTCTCTAGTGACTCTTGCGTGGAAAGATCCACATCTTGGGTAGTCATTATCCCATACGTCACTAGCTCATGGACTCTTGCTAATTACATGAAAGAAAACATAATTTATGTAAGAACTTACCTGATAAATTCATTTCTTTCATATTAGCAAAAGTCCATGAGGCCCACCCTTTTTGTGGTGGTTATGATTTTTTTGTATAAAGCACAACTATTCCAATTCCTTATTTTATATGCTTTCGCACTTTTT
Organism: Bombina bombina; assembly: GCF_027579735.1. Classification (NCBI taxonomy): domain Eukaryota; kingdom Metazoa; phylum Chordata; class Amphibia; order Anura; family Bombinatoridae; genus Bombina; species Bombina bombina. The sequence continues at coordinate 686,511,791 of NC_069502.1, forward strand.
TTATCACCCCACTTCTTGGCTATTCGTTAAACTGATTTGTGGGTGTGGTGAGGGGTGTATTTATAGGCATTTTGAGGTTTGGGAAACTTTGCCCCTCCTGGTAGGAATGTATATCCCATATGTCACTAGCTCATGGACTCTTGCTAATATGAAAGAAATGAATTTATCAGGTAAGTTCTTACATAAATTATGTTTTTCGCCAGTCTTCTGCCCTGTTTGTTTCTCTGGAAAACGTAAAGATCAGAAAGCTACTGCTACTTCTCTTTCTCTCTGGTTGAGAAGTATAATTCGTTTGGCTTATGAGACTGCTTGTCAGCAGCCTCCTGAGAGAATTACATCTCATTCCACGAGGGCTGTCTCTTCCTCTTGGGCCTTCAAAAATGAGGCTTCTTGCAACTTGGTCTTCTCTGCATACTTTTTCCAAATTTTATACTTTTGCCTCGCTGAGGCTTCTTTTGGGAGAAAGGTTCTTCAAGCGTTGATGCCTTTTGTTTAGGTCTACCTGTCTTGTTCAACCTCCCTGGTATTTGTGTCCTCTAGCTTGGGTATTGGTTCCCAACAGTATTTGAGGACGTTGTAGACTCGCCATATCTTAGGAAAGAAAACTAAATTTATGTTTACCTTTTAATTTTGAATAAATCTCAGGCACCTTTGCACTTTTGCGTTACTCATTTTTCTCTATTTCCCTTTGGTCGAATGACTGGGGGTTGTGGGAAGGGGAGTGATACTTAACAGCTTGGCTGTTGTGCTCTTTGCTGCCTCCTGCTGGCCAGGAGTGATATTCCCAACAGTAATTGAGGACGTCGTGAACTCACCATATCCGGAAAGAAAGAAATTTATCAGGTAAGCATAATTTTTTCTTTAATGATTTAGATAGAACATAACATTTTAAACAACTTTCTAATTTACTTCTATTATCATATTTTCTTTGTTTTCCTGTTAACCCGAAAAGCAGAAATGTAAGCTCAAGAGTGTGCACGTGTCTGCAGCACTATATGGCAGCAGTTTTGCAACAATGTTATACACTATCAGGAGCACTAGATGGCAGCGCTATTTCCTGTTATGTAGTTTTTTAGGCATGTGCACGTTACCTGCCTAGCTATTTCTTCCACAAAGAATAACATAAGAATTAATTAAATTTGATAAAAGAAGTAAATTGGAAACTTTTTAAACATTGCATTCTCTATCATGAAAGAAAATTTTGTGGTGTAATGTCCCTTTAAAGGGTCAGTCTAATCCAAAATAAACATTCATGATTCAGATAGGGCATGTAATTTTAAACAATTTTGCAATTTACTTTGATCACCAATGTTGCTTTGTTCTCTTGGTATTTTTAGTTGAAAGCTAAATCTAGGAGGTTTATATGCTAATTTCTTAGACCTTGAAGGCCGCCTCTTTTCTGAATACATTTTGACAGTTTTTCACCACTAGAGGGTGTTAGTTCATGTGTGTCATATAGATAACACTGTGCTCATGCACTTGGTTACCTAGGAGCCAGCACTGATTGGCTAAAATGCAAGTCTGTCAAAAGAACTGAAATATGGGGGCAGTCTGCAGAGGTTTAGATACAAGGTAATCACAGAGGTTAAAAGTATATTAATATAACTGTGTTGGTTATGCAAAACTAGGGAATGAGTAATAAAGAGATTATCTTTTAAAACAATAACAATTCTGGTGTAGACTGTCCCTTTTAATTTTCCAGAAAATGGGGAGAATTTCTTTTACAGCAGAATCAACTTTTGTACTCGTAAATTATACATTTTATTTTTACATTAGCTAATTTCATTATAATGAATAATATTTTTTCTTTATTTTATTAATGGAAACTGCACATTTTGTACATAGTACTTCGTTTTCCTGTCATTTAATAGATATTTTGAGCCCTGGGCGTGATTTACCTATATCATTTATATAGAAATCATACTGCGTAACAATATTCCATCTCTACTGTTTTTTCTCAATACTGTGCTTCCTTCAGCACTTTTCTTAAAATATGCACTTAGTATTTCATTAAAGCAGTGGCTTTTTTTAACCCAACATGTTAATTGACACAGACATAACCCAGGAGCAGGTGCGCATAATTGGTCTGTTGAAAAAAGATTCAACACCAACAAAAAGTAAAACTGCTGCTTTGAAACAATTGCTATTTTTCCTTTTTTAGTCTAAAACATATTTGTTATTGTTTAATGATTTTTTTTTCTTGAACTAAAACTTTTGATATAAAAGAAAAAAAACTGTTGTACATAAAGCATATTTTTTACTCTTGGGGGTATATTTGCCAAGCACCAGATGCTGTTTATTCCTCGTAGACCGCTGCTCTTTAACTCGTCCGTCACCTTTTAAGTAACGGACTGCAATAATCCCGATCAGCTACGATTGGGATGATTGACACCCCCTACTAGCGTCCAATTTACTGCGAATCTGTAGGGGGGCGTCATTGCACAAGCATTTCACAAGAAATGCTTGTGCAAAGTTAAATGCAGACAGCGTATGCATTCAGCATTTAGCAATGTTGGGCGGACATGATTCGCTACAGCGAATCATGTCTTCTCGCCATTTGATAAATCGGCCCCTTGAACTGATCTTCAGGCTGTCTGATAACGGTCTCATGTACCAACTTGAATTCACAAATGACATTTCTAAAGTCTTCAAACTTTAATTTTGCTATTTTATTACATGTTTGTGTTGAATGTATAAACCTACTTAATTATTTTTAATTAGCTTTTTTTTTTTTTATGAAGTTTTAAAACATAACATATAATCAATAGGGAGTATTAAAGCGAATATGGAATATAACAATGCACTTTTTAAATAATGAATCGAAGGTTAAAGTGAGTTCAAATCTAGAATAGTTTAGAGTTTAAAGGGCCATAATACCCAAATGTTTAAACACTTGAAAGTGATGCAGCATAGCTGTAAAAAGCTGACTAGAAAATATCTCCTGAACATCTCTATGTAAAAAAGAAAGATATTTTACCTCAAAAGTTTCTCAGTAGCCACCTCCCATTGTAAAGGATTTCTAAGCAGCATATTAGTGTGTCTGTCCTGGGACAGCTGAAAGGATGAGCTTCGTGCACACTCATATTATTTCCCTATTCAGCTTACTATGAAATCTCATGAGAGTTAAGTCAAATCTCATGAGATCACAGTAAAAGAGTTCATGACCTCAGCACTGCTGATGCTGATTGGCTGCTGTTCATTTCTTCATTTATTTATTTTTTTACCTGCAGCTGAGTATAACTTTTTACACAGAACTTACTTTGCTGAGCTGAGGAGATTGTGAGGTAAAATATCTTCCTTTTTTACATAGATATGCTCAGGTGATATTTTCCTGTCAGCTTTTTACAGTTATACTTCATCAGTTTCAAGTCATTTAGCATATGAGTATTATGTCCCTTTAATTAACAAATACCAAATGATACAGTCTCTTGTTGAAAAAAAGAGTCTGTCATTCATCTAGTGGCTGTGTTTTGGAAGAGGAAACCGCAAGATGACTGTCTCTGCAGTACCATTGGCATTAGCAGTACAAAATAACTATACTTCAATGCTTATATAGCTAACATATTACATAATTGAGATCATCTGCTATTTTATGAGTGAAAGACTGGTGATAAAAGTAAGAGTTTAATAAGGGTTAATGAGGACCATGTACTGTGGAATGTAATCTTTGTGGTAGGCGGAGGGGTAGAGAAATGTATTTTTAAGGGTTAGGGTGATGTGTGTTATTTCAGCTATGGTCCTAGAGCTTAGATTGTTGGAGCACCCTGTTGCCAGCCAGTACCGCCCCATCCTCCATGGCCTCCACGTAATCCATTGTCATAGAAAGATAGGAGACAGTAGGTGGTGAAGATGTAGCCTAGTCACTGAGAACGAGTACTGATCAGAAGGCAAACGAGGTAGGTTTACATGAATGATTGAATGAATGAATGAATGATTGGAGAATAGCAAATGTAATACCCCTTCATAAAAAGGGCAGTAGAGAAGAATCTGGCAACTACAGGCCAGTTAGTTTAACTTCAGTAGTAGGGAAATTAATGGAAAGCCTCTTAAAAGAAAGAATTATGACTTACATAAAGACAAACAATTTAGAGGACCAAAATCAGCATGGTTTTACTTCAGGGAGATCATGTCAGACTAATCTAATTGACTTCTTTGATTATGTAACAAAAGTATTAGACAAGGGAGGAGCAGTTGATGTAGCATATCTAGATTTCAGCAAAGCATTTGACACCGTCCCACACAATAAACTTATTCACAAACTATATCTCCTTGGTCTAGATTCAAAAATTGTGAACTGGGTGGAATGCTGGCTTAAGGACAGAAAACAAAGTGTCTTAGTAAATGGAGTTCATTCAGCAGAGGGGGCTGTTACTAGTGGTGTTCCTCAGGGGTCAGTTCTGGGGCCTGTTTTGTTTAACATATTTATCTGCGATATCAGCAAAGGGCTACAGGGGAAAGTATGTCTCTTTGCAGATGATACAAAAATTTGCAACAGAGTGGATGTTCCAGGGGGGGTAGACAAAATGAGAAGTGATATACAACAATTGGAGGATTGGACAAATGACTGGGGTCTAAAGTTTAACACAGCAAAGTGTAAAATAATGCATTTAGGGAAGAAAAATCCAAATGTTAATTACAGACTCAATGACACTTTACTGACTGTTACAGACGAGGAACAGGACTTGGGAATTATTATTTCAGATGATTTAAAACTTAGTAAACAATGTAGTAATGCAGGGAGTAAGGCTAGCAGAATGCTTGGATGTATTGGTAGAGATATTTGCAGCAGAAATAGTAAGGTTCTTATGCCACTTTATAGATCATTAGTTAGGCCTCATCTTGAGTATTGTGTGCAGTTCTGGAGACCATATCTTCAGAAGGATATTAACAAACTTGAATCTGTGCAAAGGAGGGCTACCAAAATGGTACATGGTCTAAAAAATAAAACTTACCAGGATAGGCTCAATGACCTAAATATGTATAGCTTAGAGGAGAGAAGGGAAAGAGGTGATATGATAGCAACTTTCAAGAACATTAAAGGGTTTAGTAAAACTGAGGCTGTGGGTATTTTACATAAAATGGAAAATTCAAGAACAAGGGGTCATGAGCTCAAGCTAAAGGGTAGTAGATTCAGAAGTAATTTGAGGAAGCACTTCTTTACAGAAAGAGTGATTGATTTATGGAATAAACTTCCTCAAGAGGTAGTAGCAACAAACACTGTGGGGGACTTTAAAAATGCATGGGACAAGCATAGGGCTATCCTACGAACTAAGTTTATACTGTTAGGTAAGGTCGGGCAGACTTGCTGGGCCTATGGCTCTTATCTGCCGTCAATATCTATGTTTCTATAAGAATATTAACAGCATTAAGGGAATTTTAATACCCTTGTTGCGTAAGTAGCTATGAACCCGAGATCCAAAACGATTGGAGTGATGGGCACTCCCACCAAATATGGAGCTGAGTGCCTTTCTGGCCGCATCCTCAACAGTTCAGAGTAGCAAGAGGAAATCTGATATAACCTCGCCGGAGTGAGATGCCATCCTAGGATAATATTTTGAATTAGCTTTTGTTATTTTTAACTTGGTAACTTCCTAACTTGCTTGATTTTGTTTACTTTGTGTGGTGTTTTTATATTTTATTTTATATAAAGGTGTCTTCCTTCAAAATAAACCCCTATGCATGTCATTCCATGCACATGACTTTGCCCAATATTAAGAATATTTACCTTTTTATGCTCATTTGCCTACTGCCGTTCAGATAATTAGGAATTCATTCTACAACCTACTTTTCCATTTTCTACATCTTTCATTTTGTCTATGCACTTCTAGTGCGCTATTAGTAAAGATTATACATAGCAGTAATTCCCCTTCAGTAGGCTGTTTTGGTAAAAGTGCCTTAAAGGGACAGTAAAGTCAAAATTAAACTTTCGAGCTTCAGATACAGCATGCAATTTTAAACAACTTTCCAATTTACTTTTATCATAAAATTAGCTTTGTTCTCTTGTTATTTTTTGTTAAAAGCTAAACCTAGGTAGGCTCATATGCTAAGTTCTAAGCTCTTAAAGGCCGCCTTTTATCTCATTGCATTTCGACTCAGTTTTTCATAGTTAGACAATGCTATATCTTGTGGGCCATATAGATAACATTGTGGAGTTATTAATGAGTCGGCACTGATTGGCTAAAATGCAAATCTGTCAAAAGAACTGAAATAAGGGGGCAGTCTGCATAGGCTTAAATACATAGTAATCACAGAGGTAAAAAGTATATTAAAGGGATACTAAAACCACATTTGATTTGGACAGAGCTTGCAATTTTAAGCAACTTTCTAACTTACTCCTATTATCAATTTTTCTTAGTTCTCTTAATATCTTTATTTGAAAAAGCAGGAATCAAAGCTTAGGAGCTGGCCAATTTTTGGTTCAGCACCCTGGATAGCGCTTGCTAATTGGTGGTTACATTTAGCCACCAATCAGCAAACACTACCCAGTTACTGAACCTAAAACGGGCAAGCTCCTAAGCTTTCATTCCTGCTTTTTCAAATAAAGTTACCAAGAAAACTAAGAAAAATTGATAATCCGAATCATAAAATAAAATATTTGGATTTACTATCCCTTTAATATAACCGTATAGAATATGCAAAACTGGGGAATGGGTAATAAAGGGATTATCTATCGTTTTAAACAATAACGATTCTAGATTAATCGTGTCTAGCATATCAACATACCCAATGCTCACTGCAGGCCAGGAAGGATTACACATGGATCAACATCCAAACATGTTTATAGAGATAAATATGAACCATAACATTTCATATACAGTATGCTTATAAAAGTTCCTTTTTAACCTTTTAAAGGGACAGTCAAGTCCAAAAAAAACTTTCATGATTTAAATAGGGCATGCAATTTTAAACAACTTCCCAATTTACTTTTATCACCAATTTTGCTTTGTTCTCTTGGTATTCTTAGATGAAAGCTAAACCTAGGAGGTTCATATGCTAATTTCTTAGACCTTGAAGACTGCTTCTAATCTGAATACATTTTGACCACTAGAGGGCATTAGTTCACATGTTTCATATAGATAACATTGAGCTCATGCACGTAAAGTGACCTAGGAGTGAGCACTGATTGGCTAAACTGCATGTCTGTCAAAAGAACTGAAATAAGGGGGCAGTCAGCAGAGGCTTAGATTCAAAATAATTACAGAGGTAAAACGTGTATTATTATAACTGTGTTGGATATGCAAAACTGGGGAATGGGTAATAAAGGGATTATCTTTCTTTTTAAACAACAAAAATTCTGGTGTTGACTGTCCCTTTAATGCCGTTATGCCGTTGTATTCCGTCACAACGGCACTGGGCTTTAAAGCCGTTATGACGGAATACAACGTCATCACAAACGGCTGTCCTGAAGCCTACTAGGTTTGCAGGATTTGATCGCGGTCTGGAGGGCGTTCCTAGCATCTTAGGGACGCCCCCAGACCCGATCCCATAATTGAAATCTCGAGATCTTTTGCATGATCGCGTGATTTAAATTTGTCTGCATCGCAACGCTGTTCCGATGTAGACTTTTTAACCCGGTCATGAAAGGGTTAATTACCTCACAATTGTTTTGGAATACTTAATTGCAAGTGTGAATTAAAGGGAAACTAAACCCAATTTTTTAAATTTATGATTAAGATAGAGCATGCAATTTTAAGCAACTTTCTAATTTACTATTTTTATCTATTGTTCTTTGTTCTCTTGCTATCTTTATTTGAAAAAGCAAGAATCTAAGCTAAGGAGCCGACCCATTTTTGATTCAGCCACTCTGGATAGTGCTTACTGATTGGTAGCTACATTTAGCCAACAATCGGCAAGCGCAACCGAGGTGCTGAACCAAAAATAGGCCGGCTACTCAGCTTTCATTCCTGCTTTTTCAAATAAAGATAGCAATAAAACGAAGAATTGATAATATGAGTAAATTAGAAAGCTACTTTAACTTGCCTGCTCTATCTGAATCATGAAAGAAAAAAGTTGGGTTTAGTGTCCCTTTAAGCTACCATTCACTTTATATAGAATTACTCACATACAGAGAGAATAGTAAAAACAATCGCCTAGATTACGAGTTGTGCGTTAGGGTAAAAAAGTTAAGAGGTCCTAATGCTGCTTTTTTACGCCCACTGCTATTACGAGTCTTGAAGGTTTAGGGGCACCGCACACTTTTTTGGCCTTACCGCAAAACGACTTACGTAAACTTTGTGAAGTCTTTTCTTCTGTTATGTGTGATCAGTCCACGGGTCATCATTACTTCTGGGATATAACTCCTCCCCAACAGGAAATGCAAGAGGATTCACCCAGCAGAGCTGCACATAGCTCCTCCCCTCTACGTCAGTCCCAGTCATTCTCTTGCACCCAACGACTAGATAGGATGTGTGAGAGGACTATGGTGATTATACTTAGTTTTTATGACTTCAATCAAAAGTTTGTTATTTTAAAATAGCACCGGAGCGTGTTATTACTTCTCTGGCAGAGTTTGAGGAAGAATCTGACAGAGATTTTTTACTATGATTTTAACCGGAGTCGTTAAGATCATATTGCTGTTCTCGACCATCTGAGGGAGGTAAAGGCTTCAGATCAGGGGACAGCGGGCAGATGAATCTGCATTGAGGTATGTGGCAGTTTTTATTTTCTGAATGGAATTGATGAGAAAAGCCTGCCATACCGTTAAAATGACATGTATGTATACACTTCAGTATTCTGGGGATGGTATTTCACCGGAACTACTGTGTTAAAGGTCACTAATCCTTTTAATAACTATTCTCATGTTAAACGTTTTTGCTGGAATGTAGAATCGTTTACATTGCTGAGGTACTGTGTGAATAAATATTTGGGCATTATTTTCCACTTGGCAGTTTTTTGCTTTATTTGTGACAGTTTCGTTTCTCTTCACTGCTGTGTGGGAGAGGGAGGGGCCGTTTTTGGCGCTCTTTGCTACGCATCAAAAAATTCCAGTCAGCTACTTTTATATTTCCTGCATGATCCGGTTCATCTCTGACAGATCTCAGGGGTCTTCAAACTTCTTTGAAGGGAGGTAAATTCTCTCAGCAGAGCTGTGAGAATTCTTATAGTGACTGTGTATAAAAAACGTTGTTTTGTTTTCTTATGTACAAATTTAATTAGTGTTGTTTTTTACTAATGGGAACAAACCTTTGCTAAAAGTTGTGTTGTTTTAAAGTTTGATGCAATAACTGTTTTTCAGTTCATTATTTCAACTGTCATTTAATCGTTAGTACCTCTTTGAGGCACAGTGCGTTTTTTTGCTAAAAAAGATTATAACCAAGTTGTAAGTTTTCTTGCTAGTGTGTTAAACATGTCTGACTCAGAGGAAGATATCTGTGTCATTTGTTCCAATGCCAAGGTGGAGCCCAATAGAAATTTATGTACTAACTGTATTGATGCTACTTTAAATAAAAGTCAATCTGTACAATGTGAACAAATTTCACCAAACAGCGAGGGGAGAGTTATGCCGACTAACTCGCCTCACGCGACAGTACCTGCATCTCCCGCCCGGGAGGTGCGTGATATTTTGGCGCCTAGTACATCTGGGCGGCCATTACAGATAACATTACAAGATATGGCTACTGTTATGACTGAAGTTTTGTCTAAATTACCTGAACTAAGAGGCAAGCGTGATCACTCTGGGGTGAGAACAGAGTGCGCTGACAATGCTAGGGCCATGTCTGATACTGCGTCACAGCTCGCAGAGCATGAGGACGGAGAGCTTCATTCTGTGGGTGACGGTTCTGATCCAAACAGATTGGACTCAGATATTTCAAATTTTAAATTTAAATTGGAGAACCTCCGTGTACTACTAGGGGAGGTCTTAGCAGCTCTCAACGATTGTAACACTGTTGCAATACCAGAGAAACTGTGTAGGTTGGATAAATACTTTGCGGTACCCGGCGAGTACTGACGTTTTTCCTATACCTAAGAGACTAACTGAAATTGTTACTAAGGAGTGGGATAGACCCGGTGTGCCGTTCTCACCCCCTCCAATATTTAGAAAGATGTTTCCAATAGACGCCACCACTCGGGACTTATGGCAAACGGTCCCCAAGGTGGAGGGAGCAGTTTCTACTTTAGCTAAGCGTACCACTATCCCGGTGGAGGATAGCTGTGCTTTCTCAGATCCAATGGATAAAAAATTAGAGGGTTACCTTAAGAAAATGTTTGTTCAACAAGGTTTTATATTACAACCCCTTGCATGTATCGCGCCGATTACGGCTGCGGCAGCATTTTGGATTGAGTCGCTTGAAGAGAACCTTAGTTCCTCTACGCTAGACGACATTACGGACAGGCTTAGAGTCCTTAAACTAGCTAATTCTTTCATTTCGGAGGCCGTAGTACATTTAACCAAACTTACGGCTAAGAACTCAGGATTCGCCATACAGGCACGCAGGGCACTGTGGCTAAAATCCTGGTCAGCTGATGTTACTTCTAAGTCCAAATTACTTAATATACCTTTCAAGGGGCAGTCCTTATTCGGGCCCGGTTTGAAAGAAATTATCGCTGACATTACGGGAGGTAAGGGCCACGCCCTACCTCAAGACAAGGCCAAAGCTAAGGCTAGACAGTCTAATTTTCGTCCCTTTCGGAATTTCAAAACAGGAGCAGCATCAACCTCCACTGCACCAAAACAGGAAGGAGCTGTTGCTCGTTACAGGCAAGGCTGGAAGCCTAACCAGTCCTGGAACAAAAGCAAGCAGGCCAGGAAACCTGCTGCTGCCCCAAAGACAGCATGAACCGAGAGCCCCCGATCCGGGACCGGATCTAGTAGGGGGCAGACTCTCTCTCTTCGCCCAGGCCTGGGCAAGAGATGTTCAGGATCCCTGGGCACTAGAGATCATATCTCAGGGATACCTTCTAGACTTCAAATTATCTCCCCCAAGAGGGAGATTTCATCTGTCAAGGTTGTCAACAAACCAGATAAAGAAAGAAGCGTTTCTACGCTGCGTACAAGATCTGTTAACAATGGGAGTGATCCATCCGGTTCCGTGGTCGGAACAAGGACAAGGGTTCTACTCAAACCTGTTTGTGGTTCCCAAAAAAGAGGGAACTTTCAGGCCAATCTTAGATTTAAAGACTCTAAACAAATTCCTAAGAGTTCCATCGTTCAAAATGGAAACTATTCGGACAATCTTACCCATGATCCAAGAGGGTCAGTACATGACCACAGTGGATTTAAAGGATGCTTACCTTCACATACCGATCCACAAAGATCATCACCGGTATCTAAGGTTTGCCTTCTTAGACAGGCACTACCAGTTTGTAGCTCTTCCATTCGGATTGGCTACGGCTCCAAGAATCTTCACAAAGGTTCTGGGTGCCCTTCTAGCGGTACTAAGACCGCGAGGGATTTCGGTAGCTCCGTACCTAGACGACATTCTAATACAAGCTTCAAGCTTTCAAACTGCCAAGTCTCATACAGAGTTAGTTCTGGCATTTCTAAGGTCGCATGGATGGAAAGTGAACGAAAAGAAGAGTTCTCTCTTTCCTCTCACAAGAGTTCCATTCTTGGGGACTCTTATAGATTCTGTAGAAATGAAGATTTACCTGACAGAAGACAGGTTAACAAAACTTCAAAATGCATGCCGCGTCCTTCATTCCATTCAACACCCGTCAGTAGCTCAATGCATGGAGGTGATCGGCTTAATGGTAGCGGCAATGGACATAGTACCTTTTGCACGCCTACACCTCAGACCGCTGCAATTATGCATGCTAAGTCAGTGGAATGGGGATTACTCAGATTTGTCCCCTACTCTGAATCTGAATCAAGAGACCAGAAATTCTCTTCTATGGTGGCTTCATCGGCCACACCTGTCCAGGGGAATGCCATTCAGCAGGCCAGACTGGACAATTGTAACAACAGACGCCAGCCTACTAGGTTGGGGCGCTGTCTGGAATTCTCTGAAGGCTCAGGGACTATGGAATCAGGAGGAGAGTCTCCTTCCAATAAACATTCTGGAATTGAGAGCAGTTCTCAATGCCCTTCTGGCTTGGCCCCAGTTAATAACTCGGGGGTTCATCAGGTTTCAGTCGGACAACATCACGACTGTAGCTTACATCAACCATCAGGGAGGGACAAGAAGCTCCCTAGCAATGATGGAAGTATCAAAGATAATTCGCTGGGCAGAGTCTCACTCTTGCCACCTGTCAGCAATCCACATCCCGGGAGTGGAAAACTGGGAGGCGGATTTCTTGAGTCGCCAGACTCTTCATCCGGGGGAGTGGGAACTTCATCCGGAGGTCTTTGCCCAAATACTTCGACGTTGGGGCAAACCAGAGATAGATCTCATGGCGTCTCGCCAGAACGCCAAACTTCCTCGCTACGGGTCCAGATCCAGGGATCCGGGAGCAGTTCTGATAGATGCTTTGACAGCACCTTGGAACTTCAGGATGGCTTATGTGTTTCCACCCTTCCCGCTGCTTCCTCGATTGATTGCCAAAATCAAACAGGAGAGAGCATCAGTAATTCTAATAGCACCTGCTTGGCCACGCAGGACTTGGTATGCAGATCTAGTGGACATGTCATCCTGTCCGCCTTGGTCTCTACCTCTAAGACAGGACCTTCTGATACAGGGTCCATTCAAACATCAAAATCTAACTTCTCTGAAGCTGACTGCTTGGAAATTGAACGCTTGATTTTATCAAAACGTGGTTTTTCTGAGTCGGTTATTGATACCCTGATTCAGGCTAGGAAGCCTGTTACCAGAAGGATTTACCATAAAATATGGCGGAAATACCTATACTGGTGCGAATCCAAAGGTTACTCCTGGAGTAAGGTTAGGATCGCTAGGATATTGTCTTTTCTACAAGAAGGTTTAGAAAAGGGTTTATCAGCTAGTTCATTAAAGGGACAGATTTCAGCTCTGTCCATCTTGTTACACAGACGGCTGTCAGAAAATCCAGACGTCCAGTCCTTTTGTCAGGCTTTAGCTAGGATCAAGCCTGTGTTTAAAGCTGTTGCTCCACCATGGAGTTTAAACTTAGTTCTTAACGTTTTACAGGGTGTTCCGTTTGAACCCCTTCATTCCATTGATATAAAAATGTTATCTTGGAAAGTTCTGTTTTTAATGGCTATTTCCTCGGCTCGAAGAGTCTCTGAGTTATCAGCCTTACATTGTGATTCCCCTTATCTGATTTTTCACTCAGACAAGGTAGTTCTGCGTACTAAACCTGGGTTCTTACCTAAGGTAGTCACTAACAGGAACATCAATCAAGAGATTGTTGTCCCATCCTTGTGTCCAAATCCTTCTTCAAAGAAGGAACGTCTTTTACACAATCTGGATGTAGTTCGTGCCCTCAAGTTCTACTTGCAGGCAACTAAAGATTTTCGCCAAACTTCTTCCTTGTTTGTCGTTTACTCTGGACAGAGGAGAGGTCAAAAAGCTTCTGCTACCTCTCTCTCTTTTTGGCTTCGTAGCATAATACGTTTAGCCTATGAGACTGCTGGACAGCAGCCTCCTGAAAGAATTACAGCTCACTCCACTAGAGCTGTGGCTTCCACTTGGGCCTTTAAGAATGAGGCCTCTGTTGAACAGATTTGCAAGGCTGCAACTTGGTCTTCGCTTCATACTTTTTCCAAATTTTACAAATTTGACACTTTTGCTTCTTCGGAGGCTATTTTTGGGAGAAAGGTTCTTCAGGCAGTGGTTCCTTCTGTATAATGAGCCTGCCTATCCCTCCCGTCATCCGTGTACTTTTGCTTTGGTATTGGTATCCCAGAAGTAATGATGACCCGTGGACTGATCACACATAACAGAAGAAAACATAATTTATGCTTACCTGATAAATTCCTTTCTTCTGTTGTGTGATCAGTCCACGGCCCGCCCTGTTTTAAGGCAGGTTAATATCTTTTAAATTATACTCCAGTCACCACTTCACCCTTGGTTACTCCTTTCTCGTTGATTCTTGGTCGAATGACTGGGACTGACGTAGAGGGGAGGAGCTATGTGCAGCTCTGCTGGGTGAATCCTCTTGCATTTCCTGTTGGGGAGGAGTTATATCCCAGAAGTAATGATGACCCGTGGACTGATCACACAACAGAAGAAAGGAATTTATCAGGTAAGCATAAATTATGTTTTTTCTATGGGACTTCCATAGCGCCGGTATTACGAGTCTGTCCTGGGAGGCCAAAAAGTGAGCGGTACCTCCTCTCTTGTCAAGAGTCCTAACGCATTTAAAAGTCAGTAGTTAAGAGTTTTATGGTACAACGCCGTAATATAAAACTCATAACTAAAGTGCTAAAAAGTACACTAACACCCATAAACTACCTATTAACCCCTAAACCGAGACCCTCCTGCATCGCAAATACTAAAATAAAATTTTTACCCACTAATCTGCCGCTTCGGACACCGCCACCACCTACATTATATTTATGAACCCCAAATCTGCTGCCCCCAACATCGCCATCACCTACATTATATTTATTAACCCCTAATCTGCCGCCCCCAATGTCGCCGCCACCTACCTACACTTATTAACCCCTAATCTGCCGCCCCCAACGTCGCCGCCACTATAATAAACATATTAACCCCTAAACCTCGGCACTCCCGCCTTGCAAACATTAGTTAAATATTATTAACCCCTAATCTGCCGTCCCTAACATCACCGCCACCTACCTACATTTATTAACCCCTAATCTGCCGCCCTCACTATATTAAAGTTATTAACCCCTAAATCTAAGTCTAACCCTAAACCTAACACCCACTAACTTAAATATAATTTAAATAAATCTAAATAAATATTCCTGTCATTAACTAAATTATTCCTATTTAAAACTAAATACTTACCTATAAAATAAACCCTAAACTTGCTACAATATAACTAATAGTTGCATTGTATCTATCTTAGGGTTTATTTTTATTTTACAGCAAGTTTGTATTTATTTTAACTAGTTATTTACTAACTAGAACAGCCACGAAAATGGAAAAAGGCGAGTCGGGCCACAGGTTAAGATTCAAAACTCAACTTTTATTGCCACACAAAGTGAGAAGTAAAATAATGCACTTCAACGTTAAAAACAAAAAGAGCTAGGACAGCAGCGGTCTGACATGTTACAGCTATCTGCCTTACTCATAAACACTAAATTACAGAAAATAATAAACAAATTTCAGAAATTTAAACTAATTACACCTAATCTAATAGCCCTATTAAAATAAAAAAGCCCCCCAAAATAAAAAAAAACCCTAGCCTAAACTAAACTACCAATAGCCCTTTTGCGGGGCATTGCCCAAAGTAATCAGCTCTTTTACCTGTAAAAAAAAATACAAACAACCCCCCAACAGTAAAACCCACCACCCACACAACCAACCCCCCAAATAAAATACTAACTAAAAAAACCTAAGCTCCCCATTGCCCTGAAAAGGGCATTTGGATGGGCATTGCCCTTAAAAGGGCAGTTAGCTCTTTTGCGGCCCAAACCCTAATCTAAAAAATAAAACCCACCCAATGCACCCTTAAAAAAACCTAACACTAACCCCCTGAAGATCGACTTACCGGGAGACGTCTTCATCCAAGCCGGGCAGAATTCCTCAACGAAGCCGGGAGAAGTCTTCAAGCCGGGCGAAGTGGTCCTCCAGACGGGCAGAAGTCTTCATCCAGACGGCATCTTCTATCTTCATCCATCCGGCACGGAGCGGGTCCATCTTCAAGACATCCGACGCGGAGCATCCTCTTCTGCCGACGGACTAACGACGAATGAAGGTACCTTTAAGTGATGTCATCCAAGATGGCATCCCTTAGATTCCGATTGGCTGATAGGTTTTATTTTACAGGTAAATTTGTATTTATTTTAGCTAGGTAGTTATTAAATAGTTAATAACTATTTATAAACTATTCTACCTAGTTAAAATAAATACAAACTTGCCTGTAAAATAAACCCTAAGCTAGCTACAATATAACTATTAGTTATATTGTAGCTAGCTTAGGGTTTATTTTATGGGTAAGTATTTAGTTTTAAATAGGAATAATTTAGTTAATGGGGCGGCAGATTAGGGGTTAATAAATATAATGTAGGTGTTGGCGACATTGGGGAAGGCAGATTAGGGGTTAATAAATAGTATGTAGGTGTCGGCGATGTTGGGGGCAGCAGATTAGGGGTTAATACATATAATGTAGGTGGTGACGGTGTCCGGAGCGGCAGGTTTATTTTATGGGTAAGTATTTAGTTTTAAATAGGAATAATTTAGTTAATGGGGCGGCAGATTAGGGGTTAATAAATATAATGTAGGTGTTGGTGACATTGGGGAAGGCAGATTAGGGGTTAATAATTATAATGCAGGTGTTGGCGATGTTGGGGTCGGCATATTAGGGGTTAATAAGTGTAAGATTAGGGGTGTTTAGACTCGGGGTTCATGTTAGGGTTTTAGGTGTAGACATAACTTTTATTTCCCCATAGGAATCAATGAGGCTGCGTTACGGAGCTTTACGCTGCTTTTTGGCAGGTGTTAGACTTTTTTTCATCTGGCTCTCCCCGTTGATTCCCATGGGGAAATAGTGCACGAGCACGTTACACCAGCTCACCGCTGACTTAAGCAGCCCTGGTATTGGAGTGCGGTAATGAGCAAAATTTTGCTCAACGCTTACTTCTTGTCTTTTAACGACGGGTTTCTGAAAACTCGTAATACCAACGCTACAGGTAAGTGAGCGGTGAGGGAAAACTGCTTGTTAGCACCGCATAGCCTCTAACGCAAAACTCGTAATCTAGGTGAATGTCTCTCTGGACACATAGCCATTAAAAATAACTATAACACTACATGAATATGACAGTGAAGATAAATATAACACTACATAAATATTTGTTTGTTTTATAGACAGTGGTGTTTGTAAAACAGACCATTAGCCAAAAAGCTCTATGTGTAATACTATTATTTATTGTTTTTGTGCTTTGGAATTTACCTAACGTTCATGTAAGTATAGTATTTCAAGTTTAAAGTGTTACATTTAATTTTATGTCTAGTGCATCCAGACCAAAATGATGAAAAGAGAAAACTTTTTGTTCATAAAGTTTCTCAGCGATCGGTAGGTGGTAAACTATATTTTCCCCTGTTCAATAAAAACATTTTGTAGCTTTTTCTTCTAAAGACTGCAGTGTGTTTCTCTTTCCTTTGCTCTGAAAAGCTCACTATGGGAACATCCTAATGATGTCAATTGGTCTCAGTTTGAGAAAGTGAAAATATCTGCCATTGATTTGGTTAATCAAATATCTTACACACAGCAAGACTTGCTAGAGAAACAGCATCTCTTAGTTTTTAGTCTTGTGTTCATTTTACTATTTCAAATTATGTGCAGTATTTTTCTATTCTACGCCAAACATGTTATCATGACTAAAGTTGCTTGATTTATTTTGTACATTTAAAGTAAATTAATAACCTAAACACATTTGTTTCA
Organism: Bombina bombina; assembly: GCF_027579735.1. Classification (NCBI taxonomy): domain Eukaryota; kingdom Metazoa; phylum Chordata; class Amphibia; order Anura; family Bombinatoridae; genus Bombina; species Bombina bombina. The sequence continues at coordinate 686,529,218 of NC_069502.1, forward strand.
TGACAGCATATTTTTTTTATATTATTGCATATAGCAAGCTATCAATATTTTTATTGCTGTTCTTGTTTTGTAGCTCTGATTTACAATGTTAGTTTTCAGTTTCCCCCCATCAGGACAGATGACATTGCAAGCGTTGATTCTGTAGGCACTGGAATCCTTAAAGGGCCATGAAACCCACAATTTTTTCTTTCATGTTTCAGATAGAGAATACAATTTTAAACAACTTTCCAATTTACTTCTATTATTTTATTTAATTCCTTCTCTTGTTATCCTTTGCTGAAAGGTTTATCTTGGTAAGCTCAGGAGCAGCAAAGAACCTAGGTTCTAGCTGCTGATTGGTTGTTGCATATAAATATATACCGATTGTCATTGGCTCAGTTGTTTAAAATTGTATTCTCTCTGAATCATGAAAAAATAAATTGGGTTTCATGTCCCTTTAAGTATACTCATCTTTTAAAACATCCTTCTAGTCAATTTAGAACGCAAAACTGTTTGTTTTCATTTACATTTTTCAAATTGGCTTTTTTTCCCCTTCACATTTTAATGCTATTTACCTCTAAAGCTCCACCAATCGATATTGGCGTACAACTGTGCACGGTGCTTTTCAGAGTGACTCTGCTGTATTCTAAGGAGTTTATTAATTTATTGGTACAGTAAAGCTATCACTTATTTGATCATGCAGGCTCTGGACCTTGTTGTTTCCTTTAAGTTTCTCTTGCTAGAACCAGTTCCACTCTTTTCTTGTCATCAGTAGAGGGTGAGATTGAGGGAACAAGGGGATAGAATAAAGAAACTGCTCCTGGGAATAAAATTACAAAATAATTGCTCATATATTCAAAAGGTAACAGAGAAAGTGGAGAAAATGATGAAACATGCAGCATCTCCAGTTCATGATCAGGTTGGAGGGGAGTCTTCATATGTTGCTAATCAGTCTTGTTGTGTACTGGGAAAGTGGCTGCCACTGTTCAGTGTAATTCCAGACAAGGTTTACTGCTGGGTGTCCCTTACCAATGTAAATTTGCTATGATTGGTTGACAAATTAGATTGATTACCTGATGTACATTGTACATTTGTATTTGTGTGATACCAATAGAATATCTGTTATTAGCTTTTACATGCAACATAGTTGGAGGGTTATTTATGTCTGCACATTATCATCCCCTATAGGGTTCTGAACATGCAGCTTACAAATTGCTAAGAGAATACCAGAGTTCCCAGATGTGTGAGTGCTCTCCTTAGATCCTGCTGGATAGACCTTGTGAGCCAGTTAAAAAAAATAAAGACTGCCATTTGGATTTCCTAAACAGCTGAGGAAATGACTTTCTACTAAATAGAAGTAATGATTTTGCATATCTTTATTTATTTTTTTACAAATTGAAAGTCATGGTACAATTGCATGTCCCTTTAAAGGGACATAATACTCATATGCTAATTCACTTGAAAGTGATGCAGCATAACTGTAAAACGCTGACAGAAAAATATCACCTGAGCATCTCTATGTAAAAAAAGGAAGATATTTTACCTCACAATTTCCTCAGCTCCCCAGTGTTCTGTAACAATTTATATTTCATTTACTGCCCAGCTGCAGGTAAAAATAAAAAAGGAAGAAATGAACAGCAGCCAATTGGCATTAGCAGTGCTGAGGTCATGATCTATTTTACTGTGATCTCATGAGATTTCATAGTAAACTTCTTTAAACTGAATAGGGAAATAAAATGAGTGTGCATGAAGCACACTTCCTTGCAAGTCCCAGGAGAGACATACTGATTGGCCTTTGAAGTTACATCATCCGACCAAGATTTTAACCACAGAGCTCTGCGAGCTAGAACAGTGAAACTAGAGATCTTAGCTCCCAGTCTAATTACCTGCATGTTGGCATTGCAGATAAAGGTATTGGCCAGTTTAAGAGCTTTGATCCTTTCTTAGATCTCCTCTATCGTAGTCTCTTCTGCTATCAGACCAGACAAAGCATCACACCAATAAGATGCTGCTCCTGCAACCGTAGTAATACTTGCCACAGGTTGCCATTGTAAACCTTGATGGATGTATATCTTTTTTAAGTAAGCCTCTAGTTTCTTATCCATGGGATCCTTAAAGGAACAACTATCCTCTATAGGAATGGTAGTACTTTTAGCTAGAGTAGAGATAGCTCCTTCTACTTTAGGCACAGTGCTCCATGAATCTCGAATAGAGTCAGAAACAGGAAGAAGAAAATAACAGGGGAATGGGAAAAGGGAACCCCTGGCTTATCCCATTCCTCAGCTATAATTTTAGACATCTTGTCCTTAACAGGAAAAACATCCACAGAAGAGGAAGAATCATAAACTCTATTAAGTTTAGTAGACTTCTTAGGGTTGACAGCAACCGAAGGTTCAGAGTCATCCAAAGTAACTAAAACCTCCTTCAAGCTTAAATCTAAAATTAACTTCTTCAGATTCAGAAAAATTTTCCCTAATTGTGTCAGAATCTGAGATCTCACCCCCAGAAGCTACTGAAGTATCCTCATCATCAGACATTTGGGAAAGGTTGACCAGCGCAAATTTAGTGTCAGAAACCTTACTAGCGGACAAATGTTTAGATTTCCTCTTATGCTTACCCGAAGTAGGAAAAGCAGATAAAGCCGCAGATACAGCAGAGGTTATCTGTGCAGCAAAATCCCCTGGTAAATAAACATCCCCAGGAGGTTGAGAGGAAACAGAAGGCACAGCATGAGAAACAATTAAGGCTTGGGACGTTTGTGGAGAAAGCTAAGGCATGTCACGCACAGCATTATCCTGAGAGACCGTTGGCACAGAAGGGAGTAACTTGTCTTTAAAGTTTAAAGTTTTAGCTAAGCATGAGGAACAAAATTGCATAAGCAGGACAATTTGGGCCATAGAAATTGACTGATCCTGTTCTGAGTCCATAGCTACAGAAATCAGATCCCACTAAATATGACAACTGGAGTTTAAATAAATTGTACACAATAACGATAATGCACCAATTTAGTAGACTTTTATTACATAAACAAGACTAAAATACTGAGGGCAAAAGAAACTGTCACCCTAAAAAACAACCTCAGGCAATCACTTAGGCTCCTACCGTGACAAGATTAATACCCCACTAGTAAGAGGAAGCGAGACACGTTCCGCGATCCTCTCCTTTGGATAGATGATCCGTTCGTTAAGTCTACAAGCCGACACTGTTAGGCTCACGAAGCTCCGCTCCGATACAGTGGAAGTGCGGAGATCATGTGAGGAAAAAAGAAACTGCGCCACATAACGAAAATACAAACGGCCCGATAAAGTAAAAATACCATTATACATAATAAAACTTCTGAGCCCCTAACTCTCTTGAAGTTAAGCTAAGCAAATATAAAGGTAAGGTAAAAATCCCTTAACAAAAACCCCTAAGTTTAATCCTGCCAAGTTTAGTCTCTCCTACTGTCTCTCAACATATAGTGTGCCTGTAAAGTGACAGTAAAGCTGCCCATAATATGTAACCTTATCAATAAGGATAACTAAGTCCCAAAATTAATCCATTTGAGGGATATAGGCCTATTTATGAAAGGTCTTGCGGAATACGCTCTCCGTATTCAGCATTGCACCAGCATCTCACAAGAGCTGCTGGTGCAACGCCGCCCCCTGCAGACTCGCGGCCAATGGGCCGCCAGCCGGGAGGTGTCAATCAACCTGATCGTATTCGATCGGGTTGAATTGTGGCGATTCCTGTCCGCCTCATCAGAGCAGGCGGACAGGGTTATGAAGCAGCGGTCTTTAGACCGCTGCTCCATAACTTGTGTTTCTGGCGGGTCTGAAGACTTGCCAGAAACACGGCCCTTCAAGCTCCATACGGAGCTTGATAAATGGGCATCTTTATCTCAAAAGTGCTATCCTTCAGTACCTTGAAGGCAAAAGCACTTACCTGTGGATCCAGCTGCAGGGCAGATAACAGCTACTTAGGTGTGATCGATACTCCACTCCCTGTCAGGGACCTGTAGTAAAAGAAAGAACAGAGTAACCAACCCTGGCTTTCTGCAAAAGGGTAGCAAAGTGTAAGAAGTAAAGCAAAGACTACCTCGCTGCCTTCTAACTGCTAAAAGCCACCACTACTCTTACTAAAGATATTGACGTGGACACAGCTAGACCCCAATCCTTACTTGCAGGGAAAAGTACCCATTAAAATGATTAAATATCTTCAGACACCGTCTTCGCACATACTCCATTGACAAAGGCAAAGAGAATGACTAGGGATTATGGGTAAGGGTAGTTATACTTAACAGCTTTGCTGGGGTGCTCTTTGCCGCCTACTACTGGCCAGGAGTTGAATATCCCACAAGTAATTGGAATGACATTGTGGACTCTCCATGCCATAGGAAAGAAACATATTTTTCCATATCATGCAATGTTTGTTTTTTTGCTTGTTTTTAAAGCAAATGTATCCCATTTACTGAAAATGTACTTCTTTATAAAAGTCCTGGCCTCTCTGAAAATTTCAACACAGATGAAATATAATTATTCATAGTTTTAGTGGCAATATTGACACAAAATTACTAAGAGCGCAAACTGTATTTTTCTCTACTTGTTTAAAAGGCCAAATTAATCCACGGACCTGATTTTACCCCATAAAAGTATATTGGCTAGATTACGAGTCTTGCGTTATGAGTAAAAAATGCAGCGTTAAGGCTCATAACGCTGCTTTTTTACTACCGCTGGTATTACGAGTCTTGTAGGTATAGCTGTCCCGCACACTTTTTTGGCCTTACCGCAAATCAATTTACGCAAATTGCGTATAGTCTTTTTTCAATGGGACTTCCATAGCGCCGGTATTACGAGCTTTTCCTGGGAGGCCAGAAAGTGAGCAGCACAGCCTATCCCGCAAGATTCGTACCGCATTTTAAAGTCAGTAGTTATGAGTTTTACACTACAAAGCTGTAGCATAAAACTCATAACTAAAGTGCTAAAAAGTACACTAACACCCATAAACTACCTATTAACCCCTAAACCGAGGCCCTCACACATCACAAACACTAAAATAAAATTATTAACCCCTAATCTGCCGCTCACGATATCGCTGCCACTATAATAAACATATTAACCTCTAAACCGTCGCACTCCCACCTCGCAAACAGTTAAATATTATTAACCCCTAATCTGCTGTCCCTAACATCACCGCCACCTACCTACCTACATTTATTAACCCCTAATCTGCCGCCCCTATATTAAATTTATTACCCCTAAATCTAATTCTAACCCTAACACCCCCTAACTTATATTAATTCAAATAAATCTAAATAAAACTTACTATTAATAACTAAATAATTCTATTTAAACTAAATACTTACCTGTAAAATAAACCCTAAGGTAGCTACAATATAATTAATAGTTACATTGTATCTAGCTTAGGTTTTATTTTTATTTTACAGGCAAGTTTGTATTTATTTTAACTAGGTAGAATAGTTACTAAATAGTTATTAACTATTTAATAACTACCTAGCTAAAATAAATACAAATTGACCTGTAAAATAAAACCTAACCTGTCTTACACTAACACCTAACCTAAGCCTACAATTAAATAAATTCCCTAAATTAAATACAATTAAATAAATTAAATACAAATACCTAAATTACAAAAACAAACAAACACTAAATTACAGAAAATAAATAACAAATTACAAGATCTTTAAACTAATTACACCTAATCTAATAGCCCTATCAAAATAAAAAAAGCCCACCCAAAATAAAAAAAAAAAACTCTAGCATAAACTAAACTACCAATAGCCCTTAAAAGGGCCTTTTGCTGGGCATTGCCCTAAAGAAATAAGCTCTTTTACCGGTAAAAAAAAATACAAACAACCACCCCAACAGTAAAACCCACCACCCACACAACCAACCCCCCAAATAAAACCCTAACTAAAAAAAACCTAAGCTCCCCATTGCCCTGAAAAGGGCATTTGGATGGGCATTGCCCTTAAAAGGGCATTTAGCTCTATTGCGGCCCAAAGCCCTATCCTAAAAATAAAACCCACCCAATACACCCTTAAAAAAATCCTAACACTAACCCCGAAGATCCACGGGAGAAGTCTTCATCCAAGCGGCAAGATGTCCTCATCGAATCCGGCAGAAGTGGTCCTCCAGACGGGCAGAAGTTGTCCTCCAGACGGCCAGAAGTTTTCACCTAGATGGCATCTTCTATCTTCATCCTTCCGACGCGGAGCGGCTCCATCTTCAAGATCCAATCAGCCAATAGGATTTAGCTTGCATTCTATTGGCTGATTGGAACAGCCAATAGAATGCGAGCCATAGGATTTTTTCACCTTAATGATAGAATTCTATCAGCCAATCAGAATCTAAGGGACGCCATCTTGGATGACGTCACTTAAAGGAACATTTATTCAGCAAGAAGACGTCGATTGAAGAGGATGCTCCATTTCGGATGTCTTGAAGATGGAGCTGCTCCGCATCGGAAGGATGAAGATAGAAGATGCCGTCTGGGTGAAGACTTCTGCCCGTCTGGAGGACCACTTCTGCAGGATTTGTTAAAGACATCTTGCCGCTTGGATGAAGACTTCTCCCGGTAAGTGGATCTTCGGGGGTTAGTGTTAGGATTTTTTAAGGGTGTATTGGGTGGGTTTTATTTAATAGAGCTAAATGCCCTTTTAAGGGCAATGCCCATCCAAATGCCCTTTTCAGGGCAATGGGAAGCATAGGTTTTTTTAGTTAGGGTTTTATATGGGGGTTTGGTTGTGTGGGTGGTGGGTTTTACTGTGTTGGGGTGATTGTTTGTATTTTTTTTTACAGGTAAAAGAGGTGATTTCTTTGGGGCAATGCCCCGCAAAAGGCCCTTTTAAGGCTAATTGGTAGTTTAGTTTAGGCTAGGTTTTTTTTTTATTTTGGGTGGGCTTTTTTATTTTGATAGGGCTATTTGATTAGGTGTAATTAGTTTAAAGATCTTGTAATTTGTTTTTTATTTTCTGTAATTTAGTGGGGTTTTTTTTGTAATTTAGGTATTTGTATTTAATTTATTTAATTGTATTTAATTTAGGGAATTTATATAATTGTAGGGTTAGGTTAGGTGTTAGTGTAAGACAGGTTAGGTTTTATTTTACAGGTCAATTTGTATTTATTTTAGCTAGGTAGTTATTAAATAGTTAATAACTATTTAGTAACTATTCTACCTAGTTAAATACATACAAACTTGCCTGTAAAATAAAAATAAACCCTAAGCTAGCTACAATGTAACTATTAGTTATATTGTAGCTAGCTTAGGGTTTATTTTACAGGTAAGTATTTAGTTTTAAATAGGAATTATTTAGTTATTAATAGTAAGTTTTATTTAGATTTATTTTAATTAATTTAAGTTAGGGGGTGTTAGGGTTAGACTTTGGTTTAGAGATTATTAAATATAATATAGTGGTGGCGACGTTGGGGGCGGCAGATTAGGGGTTAATAAATGTAGGTAGGTGGCAGCGATGTTAAGGACAGCAGATTAGGGGTTAATAATATTTAACTAATGTTTGTGAGGTGGGAGTGCGGCGGTTTAGGGGTTAATATGTTTATTATAGTGGCGGCGATGTGGGCGGCAGATTAGGGGTTAATAAATGTAGTTAGGTTTGCGGCGACATTGTGAGCGGGAGATTAGGGGTTAATAAGTATAATGTAGGTGTTGGCGATGTCGGGAGCGGCAGATTAAGGGTTAATAAGTATAATGTAGGTGTCGGCGATGTCGGGGGCGGCAGATTAGGGGTTAATAAGTGTAAGATTAGGGGTGTTTAGACTCGGGGTTCATGTTAGGGTGTTAGGTGTAAACGTAAATTTAATTTCCCCATAGGAATCAATAGGGCTGCGTTACTGAGCTTTACGCTGCTTTTTTGCAGGTATTAGACTTTTTCTCAGCTGGCTCTCCCCATTGATGTCTATGGTAAAATCATGCACGAGCACGTACAACCAGCTCACCGCTGACTTAAGCAGCGCTAGTATTGGAGTGCGGTATGGGGCACAATTTTGCTCTACGCTCACTTCTTGTCTTTTAACGCCGAGTTTCAGAAATACCAGCGGTGACAATAACGTGCAAGTTAGTACCGCACCCCTCATAACGCAAAACTCTTAATCTGGCCGTATGTTTTCTAAAATTACTTACTTAAATCGATAACAAAAGTGCGGAATAAATATTCATCCATACAAATAGTTGTCCACAAATTAGTTTTAAACATTGGTGTTCTTTGTTACTTTACAAAGAAAAATGTGCATGTCCTTCTAGACCAGGGCCCCCATTTACTAAGCTGTAAACTCTAGTTAAAGGGATACTGAACCCAATTTTTTCTTTCATGATTCAGATAGAGCATGTAATTGTAAGCAACTTTCTAATTTACTTCTATTATCAATTTTGCTTCATTCTCTTGCAATCTTTATTTGAAAAGAAGGCATCTCAGCTAAGGAGCCAGCAAATTGTGGGTTCAGAACCATGGACAGCACTTGTTTAAAGGTGCTGTCCAATCAGCAAGGACAACCCAGTTTGTTCACCTAAAATGGGCCGGCATCTAAACTTACATTCTTGCTTTTCAAATAAACATACCAAGAGAATGAAGACAATTTGATAATAGGAGTAAATTAGAAAGTTGCTTAAAATTGCATGCTCTATCTGAATCACAAAATACATTTTTTGGCTACAGTGTCCCTTTAAGCGTTTACCTAAATCATCCAGAACCAAGCTGTTTGTGCAATGTTAAATGCTGCAATGCCAGGTGCACAGGTTCCTGGGAGCAAAACTTGTCTGCCTGTCTTTTAATAAATGGCACCCATATACTTATTATTGACAATATAGTGGTAAGGAGAAAGAATAAAATATATAGTCATTTAATATATCCCGAGTATCCTGAGCTGACAAATACCAAACATGCATATGCTTTCTTAGTCCCATAGCTAGCACAGCCCAGAAATAGGCAACATGTCACATGCCTGAAGAAAAAAAGAAAAATATATATTTGATTTATCAAGGCCTAATATCTAGAGAAAAATTCCTTCTAGTTCCATATTCCTGGCAGATTTTCAAAGAAGTAGTGGTAGATAGAAATAAATGAATGCATTTAAAAATGCTCCATGTTTTTTGAGTGCATTGATAAATTTGTGTGTATGTATGTGTGTGTATATATATATATATATATATATATATATATATATATATATATCCTTATAGCAAGCACCTTAAAGAGACAGTCTAGTTAAACATTTTTGTTTAAAAAGATAGATAATCCCTTTATTACCCAGTCCTAGGGATGGGCAAATGTGCTGAAAGTGCCATTCATTTGGTAGAACGATTAGTTCTATGGACATTCGTTTTGGACAATCAAATGTTACTTTTGTTTTCAAATGTTCACAATTGGAATGAATATCCACATTCAAAATTTTCAAATATAAAATTCGATTTAACAAACAGAAGTTCAGTAGTTCATGTGGTAGGGAATTTACTAAATTTATACATAATAGTAACAAAAATATTAATTCAAAGCTTTCTATTTTGAATTAAAATCTAATTATTAAAAAATTTTGAATCAAATATTATGTTTAAGGAAAACATTAGAAATACTTAAACAAATGTTAGAATGTTGTACAAATATTCAAAATTGGAAACAAACAAATGAATGTGTTAAAAATTGTTTAATTTCTCGAATGTTGCAGCACATTTGCCAATCCCTATCCATTGCCCAGTTTTCCCAGTTTTGCATAACCAACATTTTTGTATTATTATACTTTTTGCTTCTATGATTACTTAGCATCTAAGCCTCTGCAGACTGCCCCCTTATCTCAGTGCTTTTTACAAACTTGTATTTTAGCCTATTAGTTCTGGTTCATGCATAACTCCACTGGTGTAAGCACAATGTTATCTATATGGAACACATTAACTAGCACTGTCAGGCTGGGAAAAGCTGATAAAATGCACTGAGATAAGAAGCGACCTGCAGGGGTTTAGAAACAGACAGAGATTTAGAGGTCATAAAGTATATTAATATAACAGTGTTGGTTGTACAAAGCTGGGGAATGGGTAGCAAAGGCGTTATTTATCCTTTTAAATAATAAAAAAGCCCATTGTATTACATAACTTAAATATACATATACTGTATATATATATATATATATATATATATATATATATATATGTTGCAGCTTCTGGAAACTACAGCAGCCTTGGCTGTAAAGTGACAACCTAGAGCTGATGTTTCTGAGCTGCAGGCAATCTGTCTTGACAGAGCTCCTTTACCATATGAGTTAAGAATGCCATATGTTTAGACAGTGACATGGACTGTGTCACTGTCTGTAACGATCTCCTTCAGTGCCGGGCTAGGTGAAGGAGATTGTCACAGACAGTGACACAGCCCATGTCACTGTCTAAAGATATGGCAATCTTAACTTTTTGTATGCAGGTTTTTTTCTATTAGAGTATTAAGTATTTTGCGCATTTGTCACAACCTCGCCACCTTTTCGTTTACAAGAAAAAACAGTGAGACTCATATCTGTGTTTTTTGCAAAATTGGGGCCAGATTACAAGTGGAACGCTAAATATCGCTTTCATGAAAGTCATATTTGCGCTCCATTGTGTAATACCATTGAATGCTAATGTGCGCTGGTATTACAAGTTCACAGCAATGCAAATGTGACCGTGCGTTGGCATTGCTGGGAAACATTGTGTTCACAAGAGCGCGCATCCATAGGCCCTCAACGCAGCAAAGAGGGTAAGTAGCGCAGCGATGGCAGTCATTTTAAATATATATGTATATGATTATATACATATATATTTATATGTTAATATGTGTATATACACTTATCTCATAAATATATATATTTATATAATTCCCATAGACCGCAATGTTCCCCTAGACAGCAACTTTTCACCCCATTCCCACCAAGTTTAGCCCCAAAATACTTCCTAGTACAGTAATTAAAAAATAAAGATGCTGCTATCTTTCTTTTTTAATAAAATATGCTAGACTGTAATTTCAGGCCATTTGGGGCCCATTTATAAAATGAACCAGAGATCTGATCTCTGGTTAATTTTATAAGCACTAATTGCTACTGCGAGCTTGTGTTTGTGGGCACGCAATAATTTAGTGCTCCACTTGTAATCTAGCCCTTAGTGCACTTAAATTATTGTTTACGCTGTGTATATTTAATACAATTTATTTCTGTGTAATCTGCATACAAATTTAGCATTTTTTATAAAATAAAAAATTTAGTGAACTATTGTGTTACAATTTTTGGCGCAATACTTTTTTTTTCCCTGCGTGTTTATGTGTGAATGGTTCAATTATTTTTTTTTGTATAATTTTAAATTTACAGTTTTTATTGTGCATTATAACTAATGTATGCATCTCCTTCCCATACGAAAATGCAGTATTACACCCCTAAGTGAGACACCCGGTTTTCAGGGTAAAAAGTGGCTTAAGATAATTCCACCAGGGAAATAGAAGTACTTGCGTGCATTCTTAAATAATCTCACCAGCCCAGAGACCTTTAGAAAATTTGTCCCTTAGTCTCCTGAACACAGAAACCTAATGTGTATGTTTTGCATAATACATGGGGTAAGACTGGCAGAGCGACTGGATGTGTGTTTTAAGAATAGGAAGAGTTTCTGTGAGTAAATGTTTAAGAAAGAAGAGTGTCTGAATGTCATGCGTAAGGGTGGTAGCTAGCCTGGGAGAATGTTTGTAAGGGTCAGCGAGCAGCTGGGGTTATGTGTAAGAGTACATGGTGGGCATTCAAAAGAGACAGTGTGTGCTTGGGCATGTAAGCAAGGGTGTGGAATAAGCATCTGCAGTGTGTGCAGTGTGTACTTGGGGTTGTGTGCTTAACAGTAGAAGAGCTCATGGCGGGTATGCTTAAGATCAGGAGAGTACTCACATGTGGTATTATATAAGGGTATGTGCATCTAAGTGCTTGGTGTCTGATTAAAAGAATGCCTGGGTGTGTGCATAAAGGTGGTAAGAATACTTGCATGTTTGCGTGTATAAAGGTGGTAGAGTGCCTGTGTGTGTATAAAGGTGGTAGAGTGCCTGTGTGTGTGAGTAAAGGTGGTAGAGTGCATGTTTGTGTGTATAAAGGTGGCAGAGTGCCTGTGTTTGTGAGTAAAGGTGGCAGAGTGCCTGTGTGTGTGAGTAAAGATAGTAGAGTGCCTATGTGTGTGAGTAAAGGAAGTAGAGTGCCTCTGTTTGTTAAAGCAAAGGTGGTAGAGTGCCTGTGTGTGTGAGTAAAGGTGGTAGTGTCTGTGTGTGTAAGAGAGGGTGAGTGCCTGAAGCGTGCTTATGAGTGCCTGGAAACCTGATGGTCCTGTGAAGAGCAGGAACATGCTTGGGCATGGGCATATGAATTGTAAGAGTGTCTGGATTTTCTTTCATGTAATTGGCAAGAGTCCATGAGCTAGTGACATATGGGATATACAATCCTACCAGGAGGGGCAAAGTTTCCCAAACCTCAAAATGCCTATAAATACACCCCTCACCACACCCACAATTCAGTTTTACAAACTTTGCCTCCTATGGAGGTGGTGAAGTAAGTTTGTGCTAAGATTTCTACGTTGACATGCGCTTCTCAGCTTTTTTGAAGCCCGATTCCTCTCAGAGTACAGCGAATGTCAGAGGGACGTGAAGAGAGTATCACCTATTGAAAGCAATGCTTTTCCTAACGGGGGTCTATTTCATAGGTTCTCTGTTATCGGTCGTAGAGATTCATCTCCTACCTCCCTTTTCAGATTGACGATATACTCTCATATACCATTACCTCTACTGATAACTGTTTCAGTACTGGTTTGGCTATCTGTTATATGTGGATGGGTGTCTTTTTTGGTAAGTATGTTTTTTTATTACTTAAGACACCCCAGCTATGGTCTGGCACTTTATGCATTTATATAAAGTTCTAAATATATGTATTGTACTTATATTTGCCATGAGTCAGGTTCATGTATTTCCTTGTGCAGACTGTTAGTTTCATATTTGGGAAATAAACATATTAAGAAATATTTTTTTCTTACCTGGGGTTTAGTCTTTTTTTCAAATTGACTACTTTTTTCTTACAAATTGCGGGCAGCATTAGGCCCGCGGTTCCGCCAAATGCTAGACTTTATTGCGTCATTCTTGGCGCGAGAATTTTTTGGCGCTAAAAGTACGTCCGTTGACGCAAGTTCGTCATTTCCGGCGTCGTAGTTGACGCGGAAACCTTACACATGGTTGCGTCGTTAGTGACGCAAGTGTGTCATTTCTGGATATTGTTGGCGCCAAAAAATCTTTCACTTACGTTGTGCATCATACTTGGTGCCAAATTTTTCATTAGTTTTATACCCTATTGCTGTTTGCCTCTTGCCTTTTTCTATGTCAGAGGGCTATGCTGTTTGCTTTTTTCCCATTTTTGAAACTGTCATATAAGGAAATTGATAATTTTGCTTTATATGTTGTTTTTTCTTTTACATTTTGCAAGATGTCTCAATCTGATCCTGCCTCAGAAGTATTGTTGGAACTTTGCTGCCTGACATCGGTTCTACCAAAGCTAAGTGCATTTGTTGTAAGATTGTGGAAATTATATCTCCGAATGTCATTTGTAATAGTTGTCATGATAAACTTTTACATGCAGAGAATGTATCCATCAGTACTAGTACATTGCCAGTTGCAATTCCTTCAACTTCTAATGTACATGATATACCTATGAATTTTAAAGAGTTTGTTACTGATTCTATTCAGAAGGCTTTGTCTACATTTCCGCCTTCTTATAAACGTAAAAGGTCTTTTAAAACTTCTCATAAAGTTGATAAAATTTCAAATGACCGACAACATAATGATTTGTCCTCCTCTGATGAGGATCTATCTGATTCAGAAGATCCTTCCTCAGATATTGACACTGACAAATCTACTTATTTGTTTAAAATAGAGTATATTCGTTCTTTGTTAAAAGAAGTGTTAATTACTTTGGATATTGAGGAAGCTAGTCCTCTTGACATTAAGTCTAGTAAACATTTAAATGCTGTTTTTAAACCTCCTGTGGTTACTCCAGAGGTTTTTCCTATTCCTAATGCTATTTCTGATATGATTTCTAAGGAATGGAATAAGCCAGGTACTCCTTTTATTCCTCCTTCAAGGTTTAAAAAATGGTATCCTTTACCAGCAATTTCTGTAGAGTTTTGGGAAAAGATCCCCAAAGTTAATGGGGCTATTTCTACTCTTGCTAAACGTACCACTATTCCCATGGAAGATAGTACTTCTTTTATAGATCCTTTAGATAGGAAACTTGAATCCTATCTAAGGAAAGCCTATTTATATTCAGGTCATCTTCTCAGGCCTGCAATTTCTTTGGCTGATGTTGCGGCTGCATCAACTTTTTGGTTGGAGAATTTAGCGCAACAAGAATTGGATTCTGACATATCTAGCATTGTTTGCTTGCTACAACATGCTAATCATTTTATTTTTGATGCCATTGTTGATATTATCGAAAATGAAGTTAGATCCATGTCTTTAGCTATTTTAGCTAGAAGAGCTTTATGGCTTAAATCTTGGGAATGCTGATATGACATCTAAGTCTAGATTATTATCTCTTTCTTTCCAAGGTAATAATTTATTTGGTTCTCAGTTGGATTCTATTATTTCAACTGTTACTGGAGGAAAGGTTTTTTTTTCTGCCTCAGGATAAAAAACCTAAGGGTAAATCTAAGGCTTCCAACCATTTTCGTTCCTTTACTCAAATTAAGGAACAAAAATCTAATCCTTCCCCCAAGGAACCTGTTTCCAATTGGAAGCCTTCCTCAAATTGGAATAAAACCAAGCCTTTTAAAAAACCAAAGTCAGCCCCTAAATCCGCATGAAGGTGCGGCCCTCATTCCAGCTCAGCTGGTGGTAGGGGGCAGATTAAGGTTTTTCAAGGATTTTTGGATAAATTCTGTCCAAAATCAATGGATTCAGAGCATTGTCTCTCAAGGGTATCGAATAGGATTCAGAGTAAGACCTCCTGTGAGAAGATTTTTTCTCTCACGTATCCCAGCAAATCCAGTAAAAGCTCAGGCTTTCCTGAAGTGTGTTTCAGACCTGGAGTCTTCAGGGGTAATTATGCCGGTTCCTTTTCAGGAACAAGGTCTGGGGTTTTATTCAAATCTATTCATTGTCCCAAAGAAGGAAAATTCATTCAGACCAGTTCTGGATCTGAAAATTTTGAATCGTTATGTAAGAGTACCAACTTTCAAGTTGGTGACTATAAGGACTATTCTGTCTTTTGTTCAGCAAGGTCATTATATGTCTACAATAGACTTGCAGGATGCATACCTTCATATTCCGATTCATCCAGAACATTATCAGTTCCTGAGATTCTCTTTTTTAGACAAACATTACCAATTTGTTGCTTTTCCATTTTGCCTAGCAACAGCTCCAAGAATCTTTTCAAAGGTTCTAGGTGCCCTAGTCTCTATAATCAGAGAACAGGGTATTGCAGTGTTTCCTTATTTGGACGATATCTTGGTACTAGCTCAGTCTTTACGTTCTGCAGAATCTCACACGAATCAACTAGTGTTGTTTCTTCAAAAACATGGTTGGAGGATCAATTTACCAAAATGTTTCTTGATTCCTCAGACAAGGGTCACCTTTTTAGGTTTCCAGATGGATTCAGTGTCCATGACAGACAAGAGACGTTTGATATTGGTTGCAGCCTGTCGGCACCTTCAGTCTCAGTCATTCCCTTCAGTGGCTATGTGCATGGAAGTTTTAGGCCTCATGACTGCAGCATCGGACGCGATTCCTTTTGCTCGTTTTCACATGAGATCTCTCCAGCTTTGTATGCTGAATCAATGGTGCAGGGATTATACAAAGATATCACAGTTAATATCCTTAAATCCCAATGTTCAACACTCTCTGACGTGGTGGTTAAATCACCAGCGTTTAGTTCAAGGGGCTTCCTTTGTTCGGCCAACCTGGACTGTGATCACTACAGACGCAAGTCTTTCAGGTTGGGGAGCTGATTGGGGATCTCTGACAGCAAAAAGGGGTTTGGAAACCTCAAGAGGCGAGATTACCAATCAATATTTTAGAACTCCGTGCAATTCTCAGAGCTCTTCAGTTCTGGCCTCTGTTGAAGAGAGAACCATTCATTTGCTTTCAGACAGACAATATCACAACTGTGGCATATGTCAATCATCAGGGTGGGACTCACAGTCCCCAAGCTATGAAAGAAGTATCTTGGATACTTGCTTTGGCAGAATCCAGCTCCTGACTAATCTCTGCGGTGCATATCCCAGGTGTAGACAATTGGGAGGCGGATTATCTCAGCCGTCAAACTTTACTTCCAGGGGCGTGGTCTCTCCATCCAGATGTGTTTTCTCAGATTGTTCAGATGTGGGGTCTTCCTGAGATAGATTTCATGGTCTCTCATCTAAACAAGAAACTTCCCAGATACCTGTCCAGGTCCAGAGATGTTCAGGCGGAAGCAGTGGATGCGCTGACACTTCCTTGGTGTTATCATCCTGCTTACATTTTCCCGCCTCTAGTTCTTCTTCCAAGAGTGATATCCAAAATCATCATTGAATAATCGTTTGTGTTGCTGGTGGCTCCAGCATGGCCACACAGGTTTTGGTATGCGGATCTTATTCGGATGTCCAGTTGACAACCTTGGCCACTTCCATTAAGGCCGGACCTACTGTCTCAAGGTCCGTTTTTCCATCAGGATCTCAAATCATTAAATTTGAAGGTATGGAGATTGAACGCTTAGTACTAAGTCATAGAGGTTTCTCTGACTCAGTGATTAATACTATGTTACAAGCTCGTAAATCTGACTCTAGAAAGATTTATTATCGAGTTTGGAAGACCTACATTTCATGGTGTTCTTTTCTTAAATTCTCTTGGCATTTTTTTTAGAATTCCTAGAATTTTACAGTTTCTTCAGGATGGTTTTGATAAGGGTTTGTCTGCAAGTTCCTTGAAGGGACAAATCTCTGCTCTTTCAGTTTTATTTTACAGAAAGATTGCTAAACTTCCTGATATTCACTGTTTTGTGCAGGCTTTAGTTCGTATTAAGCCCGTCATTAAATCAATTTCTCCTCCTTGGAGTCTTAATTTGGTTTTGAAGGTGTTACAGGCTCTTCCTTTGAGCCTATGCATTCTTTGGACATTAAACTACTTTCTTGGAAAGTGTTGTTCCTTTTGGCTATCTCTTCTGCTAGAAGAGTTTCTGAGCTACCTGCTCTTTCTTGTGAATCTCCTTTTCTGATTTTTCATCAGGATAAGGCAGTTTTGCGGACTTCATTTAAATTTTTGCCTAAAGTTGTGAATTCTAACAACATTAGTAGAGAAATTGTTGTCCCTTCCTTGTGTCCTAATCCTAAGAATTCTTTGGAAAGATCCTTACATTCTTTGGATGTGGTGAGAGCTTTTAAATATTATGTTGAATCTACTAAAGATTTCAGGAAGACTTCTAGTCTATTTGTTATATTTTCTGGTCCTAGGAAAGGTCAGAAGGCCTCTGCTATTTCCTTGGCTTCTTGGTTAAAGCTTTTGATTCATCAAGCTTATTTGGAGTCGGTCAGGCCCTGCCTCAGAGAATTACAGCTCATTCTACTAGATCAGTCTCCACTTTGTGGGCTTTTAAGAATGAAGCTTCAGTTGATCAGATTTGCAAAGCAGCAACTTGGTCCTCCTTGCATACATTTACTAAATTCTACCATTTTGATGTATTTACTTCTTCAGAAGCAGTCTTTGGTAGAAAAGTTCTTCAGGCAGCTGTTTCAGTTTGATTCTTCTGCTGATGTTTTAAGTTTTTCTTTTCATTATGAGAATAACTTTTATTTTGGGTTGTGGATTATTTTTACAGCGGAAAATGGCTGTTATTTATTTTTATCCCTCCCTCTCTAGTGACTCTTGAGTGGAGTTCCACATCTTGGGTATTGATACCCCATATGTCACTAGCTCATGGACTCTTGCCAATTACATGAAAGAAAACATAATTTATGTAAGAATTTACCTGATAAATTCATTTCTTTCATATTGGCAAGAGTCCATGAGGCCCACCCTTTTTATGGTGGTTATGATTTTTTTTGTATAAAGCACAATTATTTCCAAATTCCTTTGTTGATGCTTTTTACTCCTTTCTTTATAACCCCACTTCTTGGCTATTCGTTAAATTGAATTGTGGGTGTGGTGAGGGGTGTATTTATAGGCATTTTAAGGTTTGGGAAACTTTGCCCCTCCTGGTAGGATTGTATATCTCATACGTCACTAGCTCATGGACTCTTGCCAATATAAAAGAAATGAATTTATCAGGTAAATTCTTACATAAATTATGTTTTTGCATAAGGTATGGTAGGAGAGACCCTAGGGCAGATATCCTCAAACTTGGCCCTCCAGAGGTGTTGGAACTACATTTCCCATGATGCTCAACCAGCTTATATCCTGGCTGAGTATAATGGGAAATGTAGTTACAAAACCTCTGGAGGGCCAAGTTTGAGGATGTCTGCCCTAGGGTGTGTGTTTGTAAGGGAGGAAGGGTACCTGGAGATATGTAGATAAGAGTAGTTGAGGGCATGTGTGAAGGGTGGTGGGGCAGTGCCAGTGGGTTTGTGCCTTTAAGAGGCACACATTTCCTTAGGTTTTGCTTAATGGGGGTGGGGGGGGGGCAGAGGCTGTTGACAGATCTAAAAGGATAACATTTAAATGTATCATTAAAAGTTGTATTTGTTTTGTGTATTGTACATATTAAAAATAACAGTAACACTGGTTTAATTTTTCAAACATTTGTTTTACCACAGATGCTGACAGACAGGATGCTATCAATCTATTCTTGGGTGTTTTCCAGCCAATGGATGGCAAACCTCATCTCTGGGAATTGCCCACAGACTTTTATTTGCATCATAAAAACACAATGAAACTTTTTCGGACAAAGAAAAGGTAGTAAAATGCATGACACAATAACCTGCGTGTTTAAATGTTTTACTTTAGAATAGCTGACCCTTAAAATATTTGTTAAAAATTATCAAAAATAGGTAATACATAAAAGCATCAAACCCTCTTTTACCCACCCATTTGAAATAATTTGAGTAAATATTTTTATGATCATTACATAAAGTTCTAACATGGCAACAAGGGTTATACGTACACAATTGGCATAAACAGGTTAAACAAGAGCTGCCAAGAACAGTGATTAATTGAACTTCCATAATTAGAGAAGGTAAAGACAAACATTGTGGGGGACTTCAAGAATGCCTGGGATAAGCATAAGGCTGTAGTAAGAACTAAAATCTTTACACTTTTAGGGCATTTTCAGACTTGTTGGTCCTATGGTTCTTATCTGTCATCAGAATACATTTCTTTTTTTCACTGTAAAAAAAGATGCTTTTTTCCCCAGATTATATGTTTCTATGATTTTGTTGTTGAAACATCAAAGACCACTGTTGGATACAAGCCATAAAAATGTATGAGAGAACATTAACATTTGCTTGTTTGCTGTAATGCTACGTTTCCAATATTTGTGTACTAAGTTAAAGGGATATGAAACCCACAATTTTTCATTCATAATTCAGATAGAGTATGCAGTTTTTAACAACATTTTAATTTATTTTTATTACCACATTTTCTTTGTTCTCTTGGTATCTTTTGTTGAAAAGCAGGGGCATAAGCTTAGGAGTCTGACCATTTTTGGTGCACTCTATGGCAGCAGTTTTGCAAGAATGTTATCCATTTCCAAGAGCACTAGAGGGCAGCACTATTTCCTGCTATGTAGTGCTCCAGATGCCTACCTAGGTATCTCTTCAACACAGAATATCATGAGAAGGAAGCAAATTTGATAATATAAGTAAATTAGAATCATTTTAGAAATGGAATGCTCAGTCTGAATCACAAAATATTTTTTTGGGTTTCGTATCCCTTTAATACATTGATCCTGAATAACCACATGTTTTAAGTAAAAAACTTTTTCTTTCATGTAATTGGCAAGAGTCCATGAGCTAGTGACGTATGGGATATACATTCCTACCAGGAGGGGCAAAGTTTCCCAAACCTCAAAATGCCTATAAATGTTTGACTGGTGACTGCATTAGTCACACTTAACAACTTTAAAATCTCTCAGGTTTACGTTGTTTCATTACATAGTGTCATGATGGCCTATGAGATGCTTTCCTTACTGTCTCATCTTCCTGTCCTGGGAGTCCAATCTTCATTCCTCCTAAGGACACAAGTGCACCTCAGCTTTGCAAATTCAACAGAATGATGACACACATAATTTAATGAAAACACAACTCTCTTTTAGAGACTAATGATCAAAAAAATTACTGTCATCATGAGAAATTACGCAAAATCATCAGGGGCTTTTTTTAAGCATTATTTGCAATGTATATGTGTCCTTCACACACAGAACCCTGCATAGTTAGATAAACTAAAATTTGTCTTTCTAAAATGATTTGAGCTACCACACATTAGTCACCAGACTTCTTAAGTCATTGGTCTTTTAGACAATGTTTATTATTTGTATTTTTTGTAAGAATAAGCTTTATATTTTGAATTAACAATTAAGAGTGCTGTAGTCCCTTTCTATTAGATGGATGTAATGTAATCCATATTTTTCTTCCTTTTTGTAACTGAAAGAATGGTTCCTAAATGGTCTGCACCAATTATGAGTTCATAATACTACTTGTTCGGCTTTAAATCTACAGTTTTTGCCTGATTTGCTTTCCAAATGTATGTTGATGACCACTGTGTGACCACCCTCTTTTGTTATTTAACTAGACTCTAAAATTGACAAGTATTATATACAAGTTGTATTTGCAAAAGCATTTAAAGTTTGTAACACCCTTCTGTCACTGTATTTTTAAAATTGGATGTTATCAAATGGGAAATGAGGGAAAGGTAGTTAAGAAAAAAAAACAGAAGCTACTGAAGTTCACATTTAATAAAGAATAATGGCTTATTGCTGATTAGCCTGTGTAGTCAAAGTCATTCAAAATATATAATTATAATAGAAATGTTACCTGCTATACAGTCAGGAGCCAATAATGATGCTTAGAGAGTAAGCAGCAGAAATCAGGGAAACTGCAGAGTATTCAGAAAACAAACCAGGGGTAAAAGCTAGAGGAGCAGACAAAAACCAAGCATGAAAATAGATGTTTAAGAGAGTAGTAGAGGTCAGGGCCCAGTTCCAGTTCAGTTGGTAGAAAGGTCAGACATGTAGCCTAATCCAAAAACTGTGCCAGGGTCAGGTTCAGGATAGTAGGCCAGGAACAAGAATGCTTTAGTATCCATGTGAGTATCAAAGAGCTGAATTGGAGTATGAGATGACATTTTAACACCTCCCGTTCAGACTTGGCTCCATGATCAAGACCACTGTCACTTCCAAGTAGTAGCCAAGTAATAAAAAGATGCTAAAACAATGTACAGGCCATACAATGCAGAATCCCACAGAAGCAGTGCACCTCCTGACAGTAGCCTCACCTTTGGCCCTTTGCTGAAGCCTGTCATAGCCCCTCCAAAAGCTCAACCTTAAGGCGCGGATAGGACCAGTATGTTAAGCATTCTGAAGATGAAAATGTCATATCAATCTTGGGGCATGAATATTAACCACTGCCGTTCATGAATTGCCTTCAGGGCAATATCTTTTACATTGATTAAATACTGTAAACATCCACAATGGCAACAAGAATCCAGGAACTTTTCAACCTCAGATTCCTTTACACAGGAAGAACATGTTGAGGAAAGGGATTATCACAACAGCTCTTGAGCTGAGGAACATGGAAAACCAGAAACAGTCTAAAACTAGGAGGAAGTTCAAGTCTCACAGCCACAGAAATGACAATGTCAGATATCCGAAAGGACTCACAAAAAGAGGACCTTACTTCGGAGAAAAACAGGACAGTTTTAAATTCAGAAGACCCACACAGGTTTAAGCCGAAACAGGGAAACAAGATCTATCCACGAATAATTTCTATTGATGCTGTGCCTGAAATAAAGTATTGTGAGGTAAGTGGAAGTTCTTAGTGAAAAAGGATAAGTGTAGTTGAAATCAGGAACAGGGGAAGAAGGGGGAAGATCTGGAAGAACCACCAGGTGAAAACCATAATTAGGGAAGAAAAACTGCATCTTAATGGATTGATAAATATGGTTATTGTAAACACGCTCAGCTGTAGGAAGTAGACAAGCTCAATTATCCTGGATGTAGAAATGAAAACATTGCAAATACTGCTCTAGAGTCTGATTAGTTCATTAATCTCTGGATGATATCCAGAGGAAAGGGATCTTGAAATATGCAAACTGGAACAAAAATGCTTCCAAAATCTAGAGGTAAATTGAGAGCCTCTGTCAGATAACACATACGGCTAGATTACGAGTTTTGCGTTATACTAACTTGCATGTTATTGTCACCGCTCACTTACCTACGGCGCTGGTATTACAGGTTTACAAAAACCCGGCGTTAGCAGGCAAGAAGTGAGCGTAGAGGAAAATTGAGCTCCGTACCGCACTCCAATACCAGCGCTGCGGTAAGCTGGTTTTACATGCTCGTGCACAATTTCCCCATAGACATCAATGGGGAGAGCCGGCTGAAAAAAAGCCTAACACCTGCAATAAAGGAGTGTAAAGCTCCGTAACGCAGCCCCATTGATTCCTTTGGGGAAAGAAAGTGTATGTTTACACCTAACACCCTAACATGTACATGAGTCTAAACACCCTTAATCTTACACTTATTAACCCCTAATCTGCTGCCCCGACATTGCCGACACCTACATTATACTATTTAACCCCTAATCTGCCGCCCCTAACATCACCGCCACCTACCTACATTTATTAACCCCTAATCTTCCTCCCCCAACGTCGCCGCCACTATACTAAAGCTATTAACCCCTAAACATAACCCTAAGTCTAACCCTAACACCCACTAACTTTAATGTAATTAAAATAATCTAAATAAAACCTACTACTAATAACTAAATAATTCCTATTTAAAACTAAATACTTACCTGTAAAATAAACCCTAAGATAGCTACAATATAACTAATAGTTACATTGTAGCTATCTTAGGTTTTATTTTTATTTCACAGGTAAGTTTGTATTTATTTTAACTAGGTAGAATAGTTACTAAATAGTTAACTATTTACTAGCTACCTAGCTAAAATAAATACAAATTTACCTATAAAATAAAACCTACCCTGAGTTACACTAACACCTAATCTTACACTACAATTAAATAAATTAACTAAATTACAAAAAAACAAACACTAAATTACACAAAATAAAAAATGAAATTATCAGATATTTGAACTAATTACACCTAATCTAATAGCCCAATCAAAATAAAAAAAGCCCCCCAAAATAAAAAAACCCTAGTCTAAACTACCAATAGCCCTTAAAAGGGCCTTTTGCGGGGCATTGCCCCAAATAAATCAGCTCTTTTACCTGTAAATAAAAATACAAACAACCACCCAACAGTAAAACCCACCACCCACACAACCAACCCCCCAAATAAAATACTATGTAAAAAACCTAAGCTCCCCATTGCCCTGAAAAGGGCATTTGTATAGGCATTGCCCTTAAAAGGGCATTTAGCTATTTTGAGTGGACAGAAGTGCACCATAGAGGAAGGAGACAAACATATAGGCAGCCAAATATTGATCAGAGAGAATATCATAATTCCCGAGACAGGGAGCGACAACTAGACTACCTAATTAATGGCGGTATAGAGCAACAACCAAGGGACACCAGAACCACCCATAGACAAGAATATAATAGAACACCTAGGAGTACATATTACCAACATAGACAGAGGAGAACCTGGGGGTATACGATGAACACCAGGGATTCAGAACTCCAAATGATAGAACACCCTATTACAGACCCCAGCCCAACAGATGGGATCACTTTGAGAGGCCCAATCAAAGATATGCACCACAGTACTACCATAGAGGACCTCAGTCCCCTACACGCAACTTCCCGATGAGAAGACATGGGATACCCCCATATGAGGCATACCATAGAAACCATAGGTCTCAAGGGGAAAATGTCGAATACAATCACAACCAATGGGAATACGGGAGACCAAGAGGGTATGATAATAACCAGTATAGAAGGGGCGGTCGACAAGATGGCTATAATACAAATTATAATAGATTCACACACCTCACCCATGTGGAAAATAGGGGAGTGAGAGAGGCCGAGAGACAACTAACCAATGAGGGTCGCAAACAGGGACATCATGAAAGGAATAATGAGACAGTGAATGGACATATCAATGAACAGAATGCAGCCTCTGCATCGGGGCACTCTTTGTTAGGATTACCCCAAACATCAACCAAAGAACTAGAAAGGGTATCGACAAAAAGGAAGAACTCCTGTCCAGAAGACTTCCTAACGTCAATAGAAAAGAGAAAACCCATAGAGGCAAGAGAGGTGGGAGGAAAGTGAATAAAAGAAAAGACACATCCAATACACACTCATCAAACCCATCTAATAAGGAAACACCACCTAAGGGCATCTTCAATTTAAGTTCGATCACACTTACAGAAAAGGAGTCCTCTGTCCTCAACTATGGGCTCTCATTTGCCCCAGCTAGAAGCCTCAATAAATTTGACACCTTTGTAAATGCCAAAGAGTTTGTAAGAAAACTCACGCTGAAGAGACACTTTATAAAATATCCACTAGAACTACAGTCCACAAGAACAGGTACTTCATATCTACAAAACTCTGATACGTCAAGTAGCCTCTACAAACACACAAATCTGAGACCAAGATCAATATTCTACCCAACAATGAGCAAAGGTAATGCAATAGAAACCTTTGATACTATGGTTTGCAATGAAATCAGGAGCATCAGCCAGAATAAGTTGAAAACAATCAAACATAACCTCAACAAGGAACAGTTATCAACCATTAAGTCCCTCGAAAAAAATCACGGTCTGGTCATCAAACCAGCGGATAAAGGAGGGGGATTAGTGATCCTGAATAAAGATGATTATGATCAAGAGTGTGACAGAATACTCAGCGATGGAAAAACGTACGAGAGACTTGAGAATAATCCCGTTGAGGGATATAAGAAGGATTTAGAAAAAATCTTGGGGAGGGCGAGAAGTAACGGAATACTAAGCGAGAAGGAACATAGATATTTAAGTATTAAACATCCGATCACCCCGGTCTTCTATTACCTCCCCAAGATTCACAAGTCGATTGAGAAGCCACCGGGGAGGCCTATAATATCAGGGATAGGTTTGCTAACGAGTAACCTATCTGAGTATGTTGACAAACAACTACAACAGTATGTAGTCAAGTTACCCTCGTACTTGAGAGATTCTACTCAAGTATTAAACATACTCGATAAGATAAAGTGGGACGACAATTACATCTTAGCCACCTGCGATGTAACATCTCTCTATACGAGTATCCCCCACGAAGGGGGCCTGGAAGCTATAGATTTCTTTCTGACAAGGGACGAAGACATGCCGACCCCACATAAGGATTTTATCCTGGAAGGGATCAACTACATACTAACCCACAATTATTTTTTTAACCAAGGGGTCTACTATAATCAAACATGTGGGACAGCTATGGGGACCAGGTTCACGCCTAGCTACGCGAATTTAATAAAAATACAAACAACCCCCCAACAGTAAAACCCACCACCCACACAACCAACCCCCCAAATAAAATACTATGTAAAAAACCTAAGCTCCCCATTGCCCTGAAAAGGGCATTTGTATAGGCATTGCCCTTAAAAGGGCATTTAGCTATTTTTCCTCCCAAACCCTAATCTAAAAATAAATCCCACCTAATAAACCTTTAAAAAACAACACCAACCCCTGAAGATCCACTTACAGTTTTTGAAGACCCAACATCTATCCTCAACGAAGCCGGCAGAAGTCCTCAACGAAGCGGCAGAAGTCTTCATTCAACTGGGCAGAAGTCTTCATCCAGACGGCATCTTCTATCTTCATCCATCCGGCGCGGAGCGGGTCCATCTTCAAGACATCCGGCGCGGATCTTCTAGCAGAGGTGAGTCCAGTAGCAGGAATTAAAATGTTTGTGAATTCATCAGCTACCACCAGAATAGTATCAAATCCATCTGACAAAGTAAAATCGTCATTATAAAATCCATAGAAACACAGGCAAAGGCAAAGGATTGAGTGGGACTACTGGAGCCAAGCTAGAATACTTCATCCTAGTACAGGTGTCACAAAATAAGGCAAATCTTGTCCAGCAATCAACGATGCATCAAAAAAAATGTCCCTTCTGGTGAATAGTATCCTCCTGTTATGTAAAGTCTGGAGATATTTTAGGAATTCTGGACAGTATTAGCCTCCTTGTTCTTTGATGCAGGGCAGAAAGTGATGACCCCATTAAACCTGGAGAAAAACAAAGCCTATCTGGCCTCTCTGGGACGAAGAAGTTTAGCCTCCCTTAGATATTCCAAGTTACGATAGTCAGTGACTATATTGAAAGGCTGAATAGCTCCCTTTGACAAATATCTCCACTCATCCAAGGCACATTTCAATCACCAGTAACTTCTTATCACCAACATCATAATTTTCTTCAGCTGAGGTACGTCGACGTGAATAAAAAGCTACAGGGTGAATCTGACATTTCACTTCATCTGTTTGATCCAACATAGACCAGTCTCTGAATATCTGGTTGAATGAGGATAGTAGCAGAAGTAAATAAAGTATTGAGCCTTCTGAGCTTCAGATGTCCAAATAAAACCATCCTGATTCTGAGTAAGATGGGTAAAAGGGGTTTCTAATAAAATGACTATAAAAATTTGCAAAACTGATAAAACTCTGGACAGCTTCCTTGTTGTTAGGCACCGGCCTCTCAAGGATAGCAGCAACCTTCTTGTGGTCCATCTCGATATGATTAGGAGAGAGTATATACCCAAAAACATGCAACTATAGAAACACAAAACTGACACTTCTCAAACTTTACAAAAAGGCCATTCTTCCTCCATCTTAAAAAAACTGAACAAACATGATAGGAACTTCCAATGAAGGGGAGAAGATTAAAAAGTGTCTGTAGCAGGTACGAAATGCAGTCTTCCGCTCATCACCATCCCTAATTCTTACTAGTTTGTAGGCACCTCTTAAATCATTCTTTGTGAACACTCATGCTCTTTTAATGCTGCCTAGCAACTCCAGAATCAAAGGCAAAGGGCAATTATTATGGCTAGTTATAAAATTGAGGGCTCTTTAATCCACATAAGGTTCAGGCCACAATTGTTCTTTCTTTTTAACAAAGAAGATACTAGAGCCAGCACGTAAAGTAGAAGGTCTAATAAATCCCTTAGCCAAATTCTCTTATATGTACTCCTTTAAATCCTGCAATACTGGGCCAGACAAAGGACATATTCTTCATTAAGCAATAAGGAGCACCAGGAACATGATCAACTGGGCATCATATGTCATCATGGAGGAAGCAAGTATGTACCTTTCTTTTCAAAAACATCAGAAAAAGCCTTATAAGAGTCAGGAACAACTGGAATTTCCTTGTGCTCAGCTTTAATACTGTAACAGGCTTACATACGCCTAGATTTAGAGTTCTGCGTTAGCCGTCAAAAGCAGCGTTAAGGGCTCCTAATGCTGCTTTTTACCGCCCGCTGGTATTTAGAGTCAGGCACGAAAGGGTCTAACACTCACTTCCAAGCCGCGACTTTTCCATACCGCAGATCCCCTTACGCCAATTGCGCAGCCTATCTTTTCAATGGGATCTTCCTAACGCTGGTATTTAGAGTCTTGGCTGAAGTGAGCGGTAGAGCCTCTACCGACAAGACTCCAAAAAGTCAGTAGTTAAGAGCTTTTTGGGCTAACGCCGGTTTATAAAGCTCTTAACTACTGTGCTCTAAAGTACACTAACACCCATAAACTACCTATGTACCCCTAAACCGAGGCCCCCTCACATCGCCGCCACTCTAATACATTTTTTTAACCCCTAATCTGCCGACCGCACACCGCCGCCACCTACATTATCCCTATGTACCCCTAATCTGCTGCCCCTAACATCACCGACACCTACATAATATTTATTAACCCCTAATCTGCCCCCCCAACATTGCAGCTACCTAACTACAGTTATTAATCCCTAATCTGCCGACCGGACCTCGCCGCTACTCTAATAAATGTATTAACCCCTAAACCGCCTCACTCCCGCCTCAAAAACCCTATAATAAATATTATTAACCCCTAATCTGCCCTCACTAACATCGCCGACACCTAACGTCAAGTATTGACCCCTAATCTGCCGACCGGACCTCGCGCTACTCTAATAAATGTATTAACCCCTAAAGCTAAGTCTAACCCTAAAACCCCCCTAAATTAAATATAATTTAATTCTAACGAAATAAATTAAATATTATTAATTAAAGTCTTCCTATTTAAAACTTACCTATACCTACCTGTAAAATAAACCCTAATATAGCTACACTATAACGAATAATTATATTGTAGCTATTTTAGGATTTATATTTATTTTACAGGCAACTTTGTATTTATTTTAACTAGGTACAATAGCTATTAAATAGTTATTTACTATTTAATAGCTACCTAGTTAAAATAATTACAAAATTACCTGTAAAATAAATCCTAAACCTAAGTTACAATTAAACCTAACACTACACTATCAATAAATAAATTAAATCAATTAACTACAAGTACCTACAATTAAATAAACTAAACTAAATTACAAAAAATAAAAAAAGATTGCAAGAATTTTAAGCTAATTACACCTACTCTAAGCCCCCTGATAAAATAACAAAGCCCCCCAAAATAAAAAAATTCCCTACCCTAATCTAAATTAAAATAGTTAACAGCTCTATTACCTTACCAGCCCTACTCTAACCCAAACCCCCCTTAAATAAACCTAACACTACCCCCCTGAAGATCTCCCTACCTTGAGTCGTCTTCACTCAGCCGAGCACCGATGGACCAAAAGAAGACATCCGGAGCGGCAGAAGTCTACATCCTATCCGGGCAGAAGAGGACATCCGGACCGGCAGACATCTTCATCCAAGCGGAATCTTCTATCTTCATCCATCCGACGAGGAGCGGCTCCATCTTCAAGACCTCCGGCATGGAACATCCTCTTCGTACCGACGACTACCGACGAATGAAGGTTCCTTTAAGTGATGTCATCCAAGATGGCGTCCCTCGAATTCCAATTTGCTGATAGGATTCTATCAGCCAATCGGAATTAAGGTAGGAAAAATCTGATTGGCTGATTGAATCAGCCAATCCGATTGAGCTTGCATTCTATTAGCTGTTCCAATCAGAATCCTATCAGCCAATCGGAATTCGAGGGACGCCATCTTGGATGACGTCATTTAAAGGAACCTTCATTCGGCGAGTAGGCGTCGGTAGAAGAGGATGGATCCGCTTTGGCTAGAAGAAGATGGCTCCGCTCCGGATGGATGAATATAGGAGATGCTGCTTGGATGAAGATGTCTACCGTTCCGGATGTCCTCTTCTGCCCGGATAGGATGAAGACTTCTGCCGCTCCGGATGTCTTCCTTTGGTCCATCGGTGCTCGGCTGAGTGAATACGACTCAAGGTAGGGAGATCTTCAGGGGGGTAGTGTTAGGTTTATTTAAAGGGGGTTTGGGTTAGAGTAGGGGTATGTGGGTGGTGGGTTGTAATATTGGGGGGTGGTATTGTGTTTTTTTTTTACAGGCAAAAGAGCTGATTTCTTTGGGGCATGCCCCGCAAAAAGCCCTTTTAAGGGCTGGTAAGGTAATAGAGCTGTTAACTATTTTAATTTAGATTAGGGTAGGGAATTTTTTTATTTTGGGGGGCTTTGTTATTTTATTAGGGGCTTAGAGTAGGTGTAATTAGCTTAAAATTCTTGTAATCTTTTTTTATTTTTTGCAATTTAGTGTTTGATTGTTTTTGTAATTTAGTTTAGTTTATTTAATTGTAGGTACTTATAGTTAATTGATTTAATTTATTTATTGATAGTGTAGTGCTAGGTTTAATTGTAATTTAGGTTAGGATTTATTTTACAGGTAATTTTGTAATTATTTTAACTAGGTAGCTATTAAATAGTAAATAACTATTTAATAGCTATTGTACCTAGTTAAAATAAATACAAAGTTGCCTGTAAAATAAATATAAATCCTAAAATAGCTACAGTATTTAGTTTTAAATAGGAAGACTGTAGTTAATAATAATAATTTAATTTATTTCGTTAGATTAAAATTATATTTAATTTAGGGGGGTGTTAGGGTTAGGGTTAGACTTAGCTTTAGGGGTTAATACATTTATTAGAGTAGCGGCGAGTTCCGGTCGGCAGATTAGGGGTTAATACTTGAAGTTAGGTGTCGGCAATGTTAGGGGGGCAGATTAGGGGTTAATACTATTTATTATAGGGTTTGCGAGGCGGGAATGCGGCGGTTTAGGGGTTAATACATTTATTATAGTGGCGGCGAAGTCTGGTCGGCAGATTAGGGGTTAATAAGTGTAGGTAACGGTGACGTTGGGGGCAGCAGATTAGGGGTTAATAAATATAGGGGTCGGCGATGTTAGGGGCAGCAGATTAGGGGTACATAGGTATAATGTAGGTTGCAGCGGTGTCCGGAGCGGCAGATTAGGGGTTACTAATATAATGCACGTGTCAGCAATAGCGGGGACGGCAGATTAGGGGTTAATAAGTGTAAGGGTAGGGGTGTTTAGACTCTGGGTTCATGTTAGGGTGTTAGGTGCAGACTTAGAAAGTGTTTCCCCATAGGAAATAATGGGGCTGCGTTAGGAGCTTAACGCTGCTTTTTTTGCAGGTGTTAGGTTTTTTTCAGCCCAAACTGCCCCATTGTTTCCTATGGTGATATCGTGCACGAGCACGTTTTTCCAGCTAGCCGCTACCGTAAGCAACGCTGATATTGAGAGTTGAAGTGGCGGTAAATATGCCTGTACGCTCCCTTTTTGGAGCCTAACGCAGCCCTTCAGAGAACTCTAAATACCAGCGTTATTTAAAAGGTGCGGGGGGGGGGAAACACGCGTAGCTAACGCACCCCTTTGGCCGAAAAACTCTAAATCTAGGCGATAGAATTGTTACAAAAGACAGAATCAAACTGTATACTTTCAGGTTCCCAGTTTATTACAGCATTATGCTATTTAAGCTAAGGCAGCCCCAAAATCAATGTATACAAAAGTAAAGCCACAACATCAAACTGCAAAGTCTCTTTATGACCACTACCTAGAGACACAGGTACTAGTAAAGTCTCTTTATGACCACTACCTAGAGACACAGGTACTAGTAAAGTCTCTTTATGACCACTACCTAGAGACACAGGTACTAGTAAAGTCTCTTTATGACCACTACCTAGAGACACAGGTACTAGTAAAGTCTCTTTATGACCACTACCTAGAGACACAGGTACTAGTAAAGTCTCTTGAGCAACAGGTCCTCCGCTCATAGGACTGCTATGAGCAGCAAACAATTAAAAACATAAGTGGTTCTTGACTGTAGCAGCAACTCATTATTTTTTGCTATAGTGGAATCTATAGCAGAAGCTCAGTTACTTTCCTTGGAAGTTCTCTTGGGTCCCATAAAACAGTGTCTATGAAAATTACCACCCTTCCCACAATAAAAGCCCAGATTAAGGTCTCTTTGTCCGGAGCATTCAGAAGCAGAAATAGGTTCTTTAATAGAAAGAGCAGAACTTCTTACAATCCCCATTAAACTTCTCCGGCAAGAGGAGATAAGGTTCTGCATGAGGTGAGCAACTGTAATGCTGAAGGCTGGAAGCTAAGCTATGTTGTTATATAATTCTGCACTATTTGCAGAATTATATAACATTATTTGCTAGGTTTATTGGCTCTTTAAGCTAAGGAGGAAGCTGGGGCAGAAGTACCTCTTGGAAAAAACAGTGACAGTCTGTGTCTGAGCCTGTAAACTCTCCACACGTTGCAATAAATTTAAATGAGAAGCTTGTAAATCATGCATAGTATGTTCCAGAGTAGAAAGCTGCTGAGTCAGTGTAATAATAATGTTCCCCATCTCTGCTGGATCCATCTTGACTTGGTTATTATATAATGGTAATCGAAAAGTTACCTAATTTCTAGTCAAAATCCAGTAATGCAGAGAGTGAGTAGCAGCAGAAATCTGGAAAACTGCAGAGTAAACTAGCCAGGGGTCAAAGCCAGAGGAGAAGTCCAAAGCACAGTTCCAGAGTTCAATAATCAGTAAGTACTTAGGAAGCAGATCTTAGTAGAAGGGTTATACAATAGCATAGTCCAAACACTTTGCCCCAGTTAGGGTCAGGATAGCAGGCCAGGAACACGAATGCTTCAGTAGCCATGCAAATAGCCAAGCACTACATGGAAGTCTGAGTTTACCTTTTAACCCCTCCCATTCAGAATTGGCTCCAGGATCAAGTCCAGTGTCAATTCCTAGTAGCCAGGTAATAGCATACCATGCAGAAGCCAAGGAGCACATTAGGACATCCAGAGAGCCGGCCGTGCTTTTGCCCCTGAATCTGACAGCATCAGACAGCAACAGCATGGGTCCTGACAGTAGCCTCAACAGCAGCAGGGCCTCACCTGGTTTGCCGTAAGAGCGATGTGGCTTCAGCAATGCCGGGAGGCCTGACAAAAACAAATAGGCATTTGTTGTTTAATGGCAACTACATGTACACACAAGCACATCCCAGACATCCACAAACATAGAAAAACAGGCACCCACAGACATCAACAGGAACCATCAAGAAGAGGTGCTTATCTATAACTGTTGTGGTGTGCCCTTTGTTAGTCTACAGCAGAGAATATGCTAGCATGTTTTTCTGTATACCCCACACATAAGTGTAAAATGAACAGCAGTAATCCATGCATACTTCTTACCTTCTTACCTGTGAGGCTGTCTGAAGCTGTCACAAACCAATCCTGCACTGAATGCAAAATCCATGAGGACACAGCTCTGCAGGGAGCCATTTAGCAGCCAGCCATTGTGATGAAGGCCTTTTTAATGTAATGTTAGGGGGCAGGACCTGGCTCTGAGCCAGCTCACAGAAACATGGTCAGGGCAGAACTGGCCTTGACTACTCATTGACACAGCAAGGTAGTGAGAGGCAGTGCAGGGCTGGACCTTTATCAAGCACAAATAATAATGCTGGTGACTGAGTGGGGTTAAGGAAACCATCCCCACCCCACGGGCAAATGCCGTCTATGCCTTATTGTCAGTCTAGGTCTGCTCTTCAGTGCAAACCCCCTTTAACCTAAACTTAATACTACTTTAAATCCCTCACCTAAACGCAACCCTGCCCTAAGACCCTCCAACACCCCCTAAGTTATCAAAAAAAGTTAATTAACACAAAGTAACAAAAAAAGAATGCTTTTAAAATTACTTTTGAAAATATTTAAAAATACACATAACAAATGAAAAGCATATTCTACTTATCATCGGACGTCTTCTGCCTGGTGTCCAGTATCTTGATTCACCTCCATTCATTATCTTCATCTTTTACAATCCAGTACTGCAATCCAGTGCAGAGTCCTTTTCATGCTGCCACCAATCAGTAGGACCAATGGCCATTCCTATTGGATGATTTTTAAAATGATCCAACAAGATGAAAATAACATCTGGAACAGCTGTTTAAAAGCTGTAGAAAACATGAGAGAATAGGTATTTGCTCTGCCATGGATCATGATACTGGATTACAGCGGATTATTATAATCCACACCTGAATGGAGACATCAGATGGTGGTAGAATGGAGTGGGGTATTTAGTTTAAAAAAAAGAAAAAAAAAAGAAAATGTAATATAAAACCCAAATTGTTTCTTTCATTATTCAGATAGATTTACAGACATCTTTAAACTTGGCCCTCCAAAGGTTTTGGAACTACATTTTCCATGATGCTCAGCTAGTTTATATGCTGACTGAGCGTCATGGGAAATGTAGTTCCGAAACCTTTGGAGGGCCAAGTTTGAGGATGTCTGAGATCGAACATACAATTTTAAACAATTTTCCAATGTTGTTCTATTAAAGGGACAGTCTAGTCAAAATAAACTTTCATGATTAAGATAGGTCATGTAATTTTAAACAACTTTCCAATTTACTTTTATCATCAAATTTGTTTTTTTTTTCTCTTGGTATTCATTGTTGAAAGCTAGACATAGGTAGGCTCATATGCTAATTTCTTAACCCTGTTTAGGCCGCCTCTTATCTCAGTCCACTTGACAGTTTTTCACAGTTAGACAGCGCAAGTTCACGTGTGTCATATATATATAAAATTGTGCTCATGCCCCTGAAATTACTTATGAGAGGGCACTGATTGGCTAAAATGCAAGTCTGTTTAAAGAACTGAGATAAGGGGGCAGTCTGCAGAGGCTTAGATACCATGGCCCATAGTTATCAAGGTCTGGCGGACCTGATCCGACAGCACGGTTCAGGGCCGCCATACCTCGCTGAATACGGCGAGCAATATGCTCGCCGTATTCAGCATTGCACCAGCAGCTCCATGCAGACTCGTGGCCAATCGGCCGCCAGCAGGGGGGTGTCAATCAACCCGATCGTACTCGATCGGGTAGATTTCCGGGGATGTCTGTCCACCTGCTCAGAGCAGACGGACAGGTTATGGAGCAGCGGTCTTTGTGAGCTTGATACATATGCCCCATGTAATCACAGAGGTAATAATTTTATTAATATCACAGTGTTTGTTATTCAAAGCTGGGGAATGGGTAATAAAGGGATTATCTATCTTTTTAAACATTATCCTTTGTTGAAAAGCAGGAAGGTAACTTCAGAAGTGTGCACGTGTCTGCAGCACTATATGGCAGCAATTTTGAAACAATGTTAAACATTAGCAAGAGCACTAGATGGCAGCACTATTTCCTGTTATGTAGTGCTCCAGACATCAACAAGGAATAACAAGAGAATGAAGGAAATTTGATAATAGAAGTAAATTGGCAGCTTTTTAAAAATTGTATTCTCTATGTGAATCATAAAATACAAATTTTGGATTTTATGCCCCTTTAAGGTTTCCAGGTTTTGATTGAGTTTAAGTAGGTTAGGGATTAGTTGGTGGAGCTGTAAAAGTATTGGTGAATTTAGGTTAGGGGCTGTGGTGGGGGTCTTAGGTTAGAAGGTGAGTTGGGGGTCTTAGAGTAGTGGTAAATTTAAATTGGGGGTATGCTCTGGAAAGTCTGTGGTGGGATGGTCTTAGTGTAGGGGTCAGTTGGGGGTCTTAGAGAAGTCAGATTAGGTGGGGGGGGGGGGGGAGTCTAGCTGTAATTCATTGTGGCTCCTGAGAATGACTTCATTTAAATTTAAAGGGATATGAAACCCAAAACTTTTCTTTTGTTTATGGACAGAGCATACAATTAAAAAAAAAATGTTTCCAATCTTACTTCTATTATCAAATTTGCTTCGTTCCCATGGTATTCTTTCCTGAAGAGATACCTAGGTAGGTGTGTAGAGCACTACATGGCAGTAAATAGGGCTGCCGTCTAATGCTTTTGCAAGTAGATAACATTCTTGCAAAACTGCTGCCATATAGGGCTTCAGACATGTGCACACTCCTCAGCTTTACATCCCTGCTTTTCAACAAAAGATACCAAGCGAACGAAGAACATTTGATAATACAAGTAAGTTAAAAAGCTGTTTAATATTCCATGCTCTATCTGAATCAGGAAAGAAAAAAAATGTGGCTTTATTGTCCCTTTAATGGTCACACACCCCTATTAAAAATGGAAAAGATTATATTTCCCTCATCCATTAATGCCCTTTGCACTCCTTATTGAGGTCCCATCTTTAGAACAGATTGCAGGGTACCTGGCTAAATTACTTCAGAGCAGTGTAGAGTATATTTGAAAAATTGGATCAGAACATTTGTGTTATTTATATGTAAAATCCTTTTTTAGACGTCAATACCTTAATCAGATGGATTTATTATTCATTTGTTACCAGGCTCTATTATTATATTAGTCCTAGATAACAAAGGAAGCATTGTTCTTATCTTTAAAGTCTCTCTCCTGTATTTTTCAGTTATACGTTTTGGTGGACACCAGACGTTTTGGAGCATTTACCCCTTCCCCTTGATGAAGGTGAGTTAAATATTTCAGTTATTTCATTCTCGTTTCCGGTTCATTTATTACGGAGTCACCTGTACTCTATGATTAATGAAAACCTCTTGGTAATTAAGTTATTTTGTATCTAACATATTGCTGCCCATATAATACACTATTCAGAGTTTATATCCTGAGGTACATAAAAGTGGACGATTAAAGGAATATTAAAGATTTTTTTGAATTATTATTGTAATATGCTTTGTATATCAGGAAGTACTGCATTACAAAATGTCTGCTTAGGACGAAAATCTTTAAAAAGCGTTTAAAACTTTAATTTAGCATATTTTATGTTTGCATTGTTTTGTAATCTATGACCATACCCAATTGGAAGCCTCTTGTATATGTTTAACATATTTGCTCTACTGTGGCCAATTAGAGAAAGCTATACATGACCTCCTGCACTGATCAAGTAATCATTGTGTAGAATGCTGTATAGTTAGATTTCTGTACTACACTGTAGCTTTTCTGGAGCAGTAAAAACAATTTTCTTTTTAATGACACAATGAGTCCACGGATCATCTTAATTACTGTTAGGAATATCACTCCTGCCCAGCAGGAGGCGGCAAAGAGCACCACAGCAAAGCTGTTAAATATCTCCTCCCTTCCCTCCCACCCGAGTCATTCTCTTTGCCTACGTTAAGAGCAAGGAGGTGGTAAAGTAGGTGTTAGTAAAAGATTCTTCAATCAAGAGTTTATTATTTTTAAGTAGTGCAAGATTGTGCTGCTTTGTCCTGGGGTGTAGCTGTAGTCCATATCAGTCTCTCCAGTAGAGCAGTGGTGGCTTTAGAGCAATGGGAACTTGTGGGACATAATTCTCACTACGCCTCCCATATATTTATGCTGCCCTAATCCTGATAGCCTAAGTAAGATTACTCAGGCTTTATTCTTTTTCGACAGGGCCATGTGAGGGAGAGGACCTCTCAAACCTGGTGAGCTGCCTTGCTGTCAGGCAGAATTTAAAGGTAAGTGCTGACTTTTTATTCTGGGTCTGGGTAAAGGATTTCAGAGGAAGTGGAGCACTTTATTTACCTGGGACATAACTCCTCTATATAAAAGGAGAGGATTTCTGTGACAGCATGTTGTAAGCAGGCACTAGTTAGGTGGTTTTTATCTCTGGGGGCTTTTATCACTAGGGCTGAGGGGAAAAGACTCGGAGGTGATGTTTTTGTCACACATATGGGCTAAGCTGCTGTCTAGCAAGCGGTAGCCCAATTTGCCCCCAGGCTTGACAGAAGGTTCAGTTAGCTCCCGGTGGCTTATATGTAAAACAAATAATAATGGCGACCGGGAGATTGATTGCTGTAACGCCCACAATGGGCGGAGCTACATGTGGCGCCAATTTGGGCTGCGCACTCTTCTACATCAATTCCGATTTCGGAAACGGAAGGAAGAATCACTGTTTGGCTACAAGCACAGTACTTAGTGTTTACACATCAGTGGGACCGGACAGTGCTACAGCTGCGTTCCGGACCTTTTTATGATCAAAATGAAGACAGTAAAGTTTTTAATTTTTAAGTTATGTTTTGAAAATAAAGTTTGGGTATCAGAAGGGCAGATGGGCACCTCAGCAAGGTTTAGCTGAGGTGTAGATAGGTTCTGCAGTAACTGCGTACTAATTTAGCTTCCTTCTGCAAACAAAAACAAAAAGTTACCTTTTAAAATTTAAAGAGACAGTAAAGTTTTTTATGTGTTAATTTTTATTTAAAAATGTAAGCTGTTTGTTTGTTCAACTCATCCTTTGTGACTCAGGATGGATCAAGAGGCCCTGCTAGGTGTCTCTTATTTTTAGACTTGATGCCAATATGGTACTACCAATCCTTTTCTGTTCCTCATCTATTGTGAGAACATTAATTTATAAAAATAGACTTTTTTCTGCACCTACTCCTTTTTCTGAACCTACAGGCGCATGCTGTTTAGGAGTCTATTGACAATGGTCAAGATATGCCACAAATTTCTCCTATAGTGTCCCAAAAATGTTATAGCCCACATGCAGTGCCCTGCGCTTCCTCTCACACTCCACCTGGAGTTACCTTGCATTTCATGCATTGTCTGTTTTTCACACGCTGTAGGGAAAAGTGCAAGAGGACATATTTTCAATCAGTGATAGTATGATTGATTCAGTAGTAGCTATTCCGAATGTTTCTTCCCAGTAACCTGAAAGAGGAAGATACTTCGGTAGTATCTGAGGGGGAAATCTCAGACTCAGATGGGGTAAGACCTTTATATGATCCTGAGGTTGTTTTCTTTCAGTTTTAGCTTGAATACCTCTATTTGTTACTTGAGGAGGTTTTAGCTACCCTGGGCGACTCCGACTCTACCGGCGTAGTCTATCCTAGAGAGTCCAGTAAGTTACACTAATATGTGGAAGTATTTCCTATACCAGATAGGGCTATAGAGATATTTGCTCAGGAATAGGAGAAGCCGGGTATCCCTTTTTTTCTCTCCTCTCCTATATTTAAAAGGATGTTTTCTGTAGCAGACTCTATCAAGGAGTCTTGGCAGACGATACTCAGGGCGGAGGAGAATTTCCACGCTAGCCAAGGGAGATACTATTCCCATAGAGGATAGTAGTTCCTTAAGGACCCTATGCAGGAGAAGGACCCTATGTATAGAAGTTAGAGGGTTTACTTTGACAACCTGCGGTTGGTATGGCTACTGTCACCAGTGCGGCGGCGTACTGGTTTACGATGCATTGTCTGTTTCTCTTGGACAGACACCCCTCTTGTAGGGATAGGATAAAGGCACTTAAGTTTATAAACTCCTTTAATACCGAGGATTATTAAGCTGGGAGCTATGATTCAAACTTTGCCATATTGGCCCGCAGAGCACTATGGTTTAAATCTTGGTCTGTGGATGTTTCATCTACAGGATAAGAGAAATAAGCGAAAAGGACATCAGAGATAATTTCATTCCTTTCAAGATTTCTAGGGAAATCCTTCCACTCCTTCTCCCAAGCAGGAGCATTCTAGGCCTTCCTGGAAGACCCAATCAGTCTTAGAATAGGGGAAAACAGTCCAAGAAGCCTGCTGTTGAATCAAAGACAGCATGAAGGACGTGCTCCCGATCCGTAAGGGGGCAGGTTTTCCTTCTTCTGTCATGCTTGGGTTTGTGATGATGATCCCTAGGTGGTGTACATTGTGTCCCAGGGATACAAATTAGAGTTCAAGACTTTCCTCCTAGGGGCAAGTTTCTGCTTTCAAGATTATTGGCAAACCAGACAAAAAGAGAGGCGCTTTTATGCTGTGTACGGTGCCTCTCCGACCTGGGAGTGATAGTTCCTGGTCTAATGCAGGAATGAGGTCTGGGATGCTATTCCTATCTGTTTGTGGTTCCCAAGAAGGAGGGAACCTTCAGGCCTATTTTAGAATCCACACAGGGTTCTCAGAGTGCCGTATTTCAAGATGGAAATTATTGTTCCATTCTTCCTTTAGTCCAAGAGAGTCAATTATGACCATGGGGGATTTGAAGGATGCATACTTGCATGTTCCCATCCACAAGGACTACCTCAAATTTCTAAGGTTTGCCCTTCCAGACAAACATTCCAACTCGTGACTCTTTCCGGCCTGGTCACAGTTCTCAGAATTTTCTCAAGGGTTCCGGGATCACTGCTGGTGGTGCTCCAATTGCGGAGCATTGCAGTGGCACCTTCTCTGGAAGACATTCTGGTTCAGGCGCCTTCCTTTTAACAAGCAGGATTATGCACGATTTTTCCTGCGATCTCCCGGATGGAAGGTGAATTTGGTAAAGAGTTCCTTATTTCCAACTACAAGGGTAGTTTTCTTGGAGAGCTATATATAATCTCCTCATCAATGAAGCATCAGGAATTCAAGGATTTTCGATTCTTGCCTAGCACTTAGTGCTCAGTGCATGGAGGTAATTGGGCTGATGGTAGCGGCAATGGACATCCTTCCAGTTGCCCGTTTCCTCCTCAGTTCTCAACAGTTAACAATACTTCGGTGGTTGTCTCAGGATCTTTGCTCCCAGGGAACCTGCTTTCGCAGTTCTTCTGGGTGAATGTGACAATAGAGCCAGCCTTTTGGGCTGGGGAACTGTTTGGGGCCCTCTAAGAGCAGGGAACATGGACTGGAACATGGGGGGAGTCTGTTCTTCCCATAAACGTTTTGAAATTAAGAGTAATCTTCAATCCTCTCCTAGCCTTAGCTTCGGACGGGTTTATCAGGTTTAAGTTAGATCTTACCTCAGCCGGGGGGGACTCTGAGTTTTCTTGGCCATGACAGAAGTAGCCAAGATCGTTCAGTGGGCTGAGACCCACAATTACTGTCTGTCAACAACCCTCATCCCAGAAGGGACTTCTGAGAGGCAGTCTTCGTAAGTAGGAAGACTTTTTACCCAGGGGAGTGGGAACTCCAGTTGGGAGTGTTTTTCCAGCCTGATTCTCAATGGGGTCAATTGCAATTGCATCTCATGGCTTCTCGACTGAATGTCAAGCTTCTGAGGTACGGGTTGAGGTCAAAGATACCTCATGCTGTTCTAATCTTGGCTCGAACTAGGCAGGAGAGGGCGTTGGTGATCCTCATTTCACTGGCGTGGCCTGCAGGATTGGTATGCAGTCCTGGTGGACATCTCATATTCCACCTGGGAGTCTCCGTGGAGGAAGGGCCTTCTATTTTTTATCCAAAAATAGTTTCTCTGAAGCTGACTTCTGGAAGATGGAAGCTTTATTTTATCCAAGCGTGGATTAGGAATTGGTCATTAAGACCATAAATCAGGCTCGTATGCCTGTGTCTAGGAAAATTTTTACCCATATGACATGGCATAAATATTTATACTGGTGTGAATCCAAGGGATATTTTTAAATGGAGTAGGGTTCGGATTCCTAGAATTTTCTCCAGGAAATAGCTGCCTTGTCTATTTTGTTACATGTTCGTCTGGTGGACATCCCAGACATACATTTGTTTGATTAGGCCTTGGCCAGGATCAGGCCTGTGTTCAAATCAGTTACTCCGCTTTGGAATCTTAATCTAGTTCTTAAGGTTCTTCAGAGGGCTCCGTTTAAACCGCTGCATTCCTTAGATATTTTCTCTGTTTGTAGAGTGTCAGAGCTCTCGGCTTTACAGTATGAGTCTCCTGTCCTTATATTCATTCGGATAAGGTGGATTTACGTTCTAATTTAGGGTTTCTCCCTAAAGTGGTTCAGATGGGAACACTAATCAGGAGATGGTTGTTCTTTACTTGTATCCTAATCCTTCCTTTTATGAGGAACGGCTTCTACTCAATCTGGACGTGGTACGTACACTATGATTTTTTGTACATGCGACTAGGGATACTGTCAGTCTCCTGTTTAACGGAAAGAGACAGAAGGCTAAGGCTACTTCTTTTACTTTATGGCTGAAGAATATCATTTGCTTTGCTTATGTGATTGTTGGTCAGCAGTCTCCTGAGGGAGTTACGGCCTTATCTACGAGGGTTGTTCCCTCTTTATGGGCATTCAATTTGAAGCCTTATGGAGCAGATTTGCAAGTCCGCAACCTGGTCCTCTCTTCTCACTTTTCAGATTTTAAATTTGATTCTTTTGCCTTGACTGAGGCCTCTTTTGGGGAAAGGTTTGTCAAGCAGTGGTGCCTTCCGTTTAGGTTTCCTGTCTTGGCCCTACCTTATCATCTGTGTACTCTAGCTTGGGTATTGATTCCCAACAGTAATTAAGATGATCTGTGGACTCACCGTGTCATTAAAAAGAAAATTTATGCTTACATGATAAATTTATTTATTTTTTGACACAATGAGTCTACGGCCCGCCCTGTTTTTGAAAAGAGAGGTTGTTGGTTATTATATTAACTTCAGACACCACTGCACCTTGTTTTTTCTTTTCTCTCCTTTACTTTGGTCGAATGACTGGGGTGGGAGGGAAGGGAGGAGATATTTAACAGCTTTGATGTGGTACTCTTTACCTCCTCCTGCTGGGCAGGAGTGATATTCCCAACAGTAATTAAGATGATCTGTGGACTCATCGTATCAAAAAAGAACTAAATTTATCAGGTAAGCATAAATTTTCTTTTTAGAGGTAAATTATAGGAAGAATGAGCAGAATACATAATAAAAGTACATACATTACAAAGTTTGATAGATAATTACTCATTTTATGCAAACTATATTTTTGTTTAACATCCCTTGTTTTTACATTGTTCTATTTTAAACTCTGTGCTTTACTACTTTTAAAGTGAGAGCGCCAATATTTACTTTTATGTACGGATGTTTGTCCTGCAGTTTGATGGTCTGTACTGTGAATCTAATAAACAAAGTGTCACTGTAAGGTAACTAGTAGACATTAAATGACCACAGTTTAAGTCACTGTGACATGTTTTTTCTTTTCTCTGAAATTCCATAAAAAAAGTGATTTCTTTTCATAAAAATCTTGTCACTCAAAGTACCAGAAAATGTATATTATGGAGAAAGCTGTTTGACAGAAGGAAATCTGAAGGCATTAGATAGAAGTTTCGAACTGCAAGAAAATAGTATTTAAAGGGATAGGAAAGTCAAAATTAAACTTGCAAGATTCAGATAGAGCATGTCATTTTAATAACATAAATTCACTTATTTGTCAACTGTGCCTCATTCTCTTGGTACCCCTTGTTGAAAAAGAATATGCACATATTATACACTAGATGGAGCTAGCTACTAGATGGAGCTAGCTACTACATTGGTCTCTTGTGATTGGCTAACTAGTTGTGTTCAGCTAGCTGCCAGTAGTGCAATTCTGTTCCTTCAGCAAAGGATAACAAGATAATGAAGTACATTTGATAATAGAAGTAAATTGGAAAG
Source organism: Bombina bombina (assembly GCF_027579735.1). Lineage (NCBI taxonomy): Eukaryota > Metazoa > Chordata > Amphibia > Anura > Bombinatoridae > Bombina > Bombina bombina. Next base: position 686,571,998 of record NC_069502.1, read on the forward strand.
TTGTTTGAAATTGTATTTTCTATTCAAACCATGAAAGAAAATGTTGGGGTTTTCTTTCCCTTTGCGCAACCACACAGGTTACTTGTAGCAGGGGCTTAGAATTATAAAACTTGTATTTGTTAATTTTTGCTCTTTGTATTTTCATATTGTATGGCAGGGATGGTCAAGTGCCATCCTAGGGGCCACATGTGGCTCTCTGCACTAGTTTTTGTGGTCCCTGGAAAAAATCAGAACTTATCTAGATCTGTGTCACTGGTTCTTTTTTAAGAAGTGTATTATTATTTTTGTGCTTTAAAGCTATACATTTATATGTTGCCCTTAAAGGGACAGTAAACTTCTTGAGAGTTTTATATAAAATGTTTAGTTATGCATAATAAAACAACTTTGCAATATTTTATTTATTTATTTTGTCCTCATTATATGTAACTTAGCTATGAACATTGAGCAGTTTCTAATTTTAAGAACATGAAATGCACCCTGCCTACAGTACTTTACAATGCTAAATCTGCTACATATTTGACCCTGATTGGCTTTATCAGATCACAACTGCAAAACACTACATTCTCTACTTCCTTTATGACAGTGACTAGCCTTGTTGTCTGTAGACTAAAGCCCAGATTGGTGCTCCAAATAAGGAGAATGGTGGTGGAGTCTGGCTATTGGAAAAACAATTGCAATAAAAAGGATGTTAATTTGTTTTAAAAACTTTAAGACTAGGTCGATATGCTATTCCATAGCAACACCACAGAAATGTCTTGTAATTACAGTGTATTTTTCTGTCCCTTTAAGGGTTCTAAAATACTGATTTGCGACCCCATGTGTTAGGAAGTTGGCCAACACTGTGTAATGGTACTGTCTGTTGTTTGTAAAAGATACAGCAGAATATAGAAAAATATAAAATAGTCTGTTTCATTGTAATAAAAAGACATTAATAAAAATCATAACATAATTTGTGCAGGGTCCATTACTTTCTGTCACAACCCCACAAGGGTGCTGTGGTCTCTACAGGGAGGCCAAGGACAGCTTCGCCTTTCTTTCCTAAGACATGAAGAGTCCACGTCATTCCAATTACTAGTGGGATATTCAACTCCTGGCCAGCAGGAGGAGGCAAAGAGCACCCCAGCAAAGCTGTTAAGTGTAACTTCCCTTACCCATAATCCCCAGTCATTCTCTTTGCCTTTGTAAATGGAGGATGTGCAAAGTTTTTTATGGGTACTTTTCCCTGCAAGCAAGGATTGGGGACTAGCTGTGTCCACATCAATCTCTTTAGTAAGAGTAGTGGTGGCTTGTAGCAGTTAAAAGGCGGGGAGGTAGTCTTTGCTTTACTTTTAACAATTTGCTACCCCTTTGCAGAAAGCCAGAGTTGGTTACTCTGTTCTTTATTTCCTACAGGTCCATGACGGGGAGTGTAGTACCTGCCACACCTAAGGAGCAGCATCTGTCCTGCAGAATCTAAGGTAAGTGCTTTTGCCTTATATGTACTGAAGGACAGCAGCACTTAAGAGGTTAATCCTCTTATGGATCCATTTTTGGGAAAAGTTATCCTTTTTTAGTTAAGGATACATTTATTTTTTACTTGAATGTCCCTTTAATGACTGCTATTCCTCCAGCTGCCAAACACAGATGCATGCATGGATCAAGCAATGATCATTTTAGACTCTCTTTTGGTATTTCTCATAGACATAGATTGTAAGTTCCCACAGGAATAGGGCCCTCATTTCCCCCTGTATTTGTCTGTAAAATGTTGTCTTTTATTGTATTGTTTCTCTGTTGTACTTTTATCATTGTACCCATGGGCAGCATTGCGGAATCTGTTGGCGCTTTATAAATAAAGAATAATAAATAATAATAATAATTGGACAGATCATTTATAATAAGTGCTTAACATTTGATGACACATAACGTTAACAGTAAGAGACTTTCACTTGGCTGAGGGATTATAGCTTTATTCTGACTGCTGGACAGGATTGTGACTCCAAGACAGGATCAAGGCTCTTAAACTGGCCAGTACCTTTATCTGTGATGCCAACATGTAGGTAATTAGACTGGGAGCTAAGATATGTAGCTTTACTGTTTTAGCCCGCAGAGCTCTGCGGTTACAATCTTGGTCAGCTGATGTTTCTTCAAAGGCCAAGCTTTTAGCTTTACCCTATAAGGGTAAGACTTTGTTTTGACCTGGTCTGGCGGAGATCATTTCAGAGATTACGGGTGGAAAGGGATCTTTCCTACCTCAGGACAAGAACAATAGACCTAAGGGTCGTCAGACTTCTAATTTTCGTTCCTTTCAGAATTTTAAAGGACAGAAGTCCTCCTTTTCTTCTTCCAAACCAGACCAATCCAGGTTCTCTTGGAAATCCAGCCAGCCCTGGAATAAGGGAAAACAAAACAAGAAGCCTTCCACTGACTCTAAATCAGCATGAAAGGTCTGTCCCTGATCCATTTCTGGATCAGGTGGTGCAGACTTTCTCATTTTCGACAGGCTTGGATACGTGATGTCCCAGATCCATGGGCTGTGGACATAGTATCCCAGGGTTACAAAATAGGATTCAAGTCTCATCCTCCAAGGAGCAGATTTCTCTTACCAAGACTTTTCACAAACCAGGTAAAAAGGGGAGGCCTTCTTAAATTGCGTAAAGGACCTATCCTCCCTGGTAGTTATTGTACCAGACCCTCTAGAGAAACAGGGTCCAGGATTCTATTCAAATCTATTTGTGGTTCCGAAAAAGGAGGGAACCTATCGACCAATCCTAGATCTCAAGTGCCTCAACAAATTCCTCAGGGTTCCGTCTTTCAAGAGGGAAACTTTTCATTCCATTCTTCCATTGGTTCAGGCCATAGACCTGAAGGACGCGTATTTATACGTTCACAGGAATCATTACCAGTTCTTTAGGTTTGCTTTTCTGGACAATCATTTCTAGTTTATTGCTCTTCCGTTTGGTCTTGCCACAGCTCCCAGAGTGTATACAAAAGTTCTGGGAGCTCTTTTGGCAGTGATCAGATCCCTGGGAATTGCAGTGGCACCTTATCTAGACGACATCTTGGTTCAGGCGTCATCTTTGCAACTAGCAAAATCTCATACAGAAATGTTGTTGTCTTTTCTTCATTCCCACGGATGGATAGTAAATCTGGAAAAGAGTTATCTAGTTCCATCTACAAGAGTGATTTTCATAGGGACAATCATAGATTCTCTGTTCATGAAGATTTTCCTGACGGACATCAGAAAATCCAAACTTCTGGCTTCTTGCCTTTCCCTCCAGTCTGCCTTTCGCCCATCAGTGGCTCAATGTATGGAGGTGATTAATCTGACGGTGGCTTCTAAGGACATCATTCGTTTTGCTTGATTCCATCTGTGACTGCTGCATCCTCTGTCAATGGAACGGAGATCATTAAGATTTATCACAGAGGATAAATCTGGACCCCCTATCAAGAGACTCTCTTTCATGGTGGATTTCCCAGGAAAACCTATATTAGGGAACTTGTTTCCTGAGACCGTCCTGGGTGATTGTGGCTACAGACGCCAGCTTGTCAGGCTGGGGAGCTGTTTGGGGTTCTCTGAAGGCTCAGGGCCTGTAATCTCAAGAAGAGTCCTCTCTTCTAATGAACATCTTGGAGTTGAGAGCAATCTTCAATGCCTTGACAGCTTGGCCTCAATTATCTTTAGTCTGGTTTATCAGATTCTAGCCAGACAACATCACCTCAGTGGCTTACATCAACCACCAGGGAGGGACTCAGAGTTCCTTGACCATGAAGGAGGTGACTCACATTCTGCAGTGGGCGGAAGCTCACGATTGTCTGCTATCTGCCATCCACATTCCAGGAATGTACAATTGGGAGGCGGATTTTCTGAGCAGACAGACTTTTCATTCCGGGGAGTGGGCTCTCTATCCGGAGGTGTTGTCCAGGATAACCCTTGAGTGGGGGGTTCCGGAATTGGATCTGATGGCGTCTCGTCAGAACGCCAAGCTTCCAAAGTACGGTTTAAGGTCAAGAGAACCTCAGGCCGCTCTGATAGATGCCCTGGCGGTTCCTTGGGATATTAGGCTAGCTTACCTGTTTCCTCCGTTTGCTCTCCTGCCTTGAGTCATTGCTCGTATCAAGCAGGAGAGAGTGTCTGTGATCCTAATAGCTCCTGCCTGGCCTTGCAGAATCTGGTTTGCAGATCTGGTGAAGATGTCATCTCTTCATCCTTGGAAGTTACCTCCTTGGAAGGACCTTCTCCTTCAGGGTCCATTCCTCCATCCAAATCTAGATTCTCTGAAGCTGACTGCTTAGAGATTGAACGCCTAGTCCTGTCTAGACGCGGTTTTTGGAAGGAAGTTATTGATACTATGCTTCAGGCTCGTAAACCTGTTACTCGTAAGATTTACCATAAGGTATAGCGTAAATATCTTTTTTGGTGTGAATCTAAGGGTTTCTCCTGGAGCCGAGTGAGGATTCCCTGAATGTTATCTTTTCCTCAGGATGGCCTGAAGAAAGGTTTGTCAGTCAATACTCAAAAGGGTCAGATTTCTGCACTGTCTATTCTTTTGCACAAACGTCTGACCGATTTACCAGATGTTCAAGCTTTTGTTCAGGCCCTGGTCAGAATCAGACCTGTGTTTAAACCTGTTGCTCCTCCTTGGAACCTTAACCTAGTTCTTAAAGTTTTGCAACAGGCTCCGTTTGAGCCGATGCATGTTGTAGATATAAAGTTGTTGTCTTGGAAGGTTTTGTTTCTCCTTGCTATTTTTTCTGCTCGCAGAGTTTCTGAACTCTCAGCTCTGCAGTGTGATTCCCCGTACCTTATCTTTCATGCAGATAAGGCGGTCCTTCATACTAAATTGGATTTTCTCCCTTAGGTGGTGTCGGATCAAAACATTAATCAGGAAATTGTAGTTCCTTCTTTTTGTCGTAATCCTTTTTATAAAGAACGTCTTTTGCACAACTTGGATGTTGTGCATGCTCTAAAGTTTAACCTTCAAGCTACTAAAGAGTTTAGGCAATCTTCTGCCCTTTTTGTTGTTTTCTCTGGAAAGCATAAAGGTCAGAAGGCCACTTCTACTACTCTTTCTCTCTGGTTAAGAAGTATGATTCGTTTTGCTTATGAGGCTGCTGGACAGCAGCCTCCTGAGAGAATTATTGCTCATTACACTAGAGCTGCCTCCTCTTCTTGTGCTTTCAAAAATGAAGCTTCTGTTGAACAGATTTGCAAGGCGGCAACGTGGTCCTCTTTGCATACTTTTTCAAAATTTTCCAAATTTGATACTTTTGCCTCGGCTGAGGCTTCTTTTGGGAGAAAGGTTCTTCAAGTGGTGGTGCCTTCTGTTTAGGTCCTCCTGCCTTTTTTCTCCCTCCCTGTTCATTCCGTGTCCTCTAGCTTGGGTATTGGTTCCCACTAGTAATTGGAATGACGTTGTAGACTCTCCATGTCTTAGGAAAGAAAACAAAATTTATGCTTACCTGATAAATTTCTTTCTTTCCGGACATGGGGAGCCCTCTTTTTAATTATAATTCGGCAGTTTTTTTTAGTAAACCTCAGGCACCTTTTTCACCCTTTGTTTTTCTTCTTTTTCCATTTTCCTTTAGCTGAATGACTGGGGATTATGGGTAAGGGAAGTTACACTTTACAGATTTGCTGGGGTGCTCTTTGCCTCCTCCTGCTGGCCAGGAGTTGAATATCCCACTAGTAATTAGAATGACGTTCCTGAATTTATCAGGAAGGATCAATTTTGTTTTCTAAGTGGTATTTAGGAGACAAGTGTACAGCTCCAGTTAAGTTCTTGCCCATGCTCAGTAGAGGACTTCTGCAGAAAAACAAACTGACTCTTCTGAAAAACAATTCAAAGTATATGATACTACTAAAAATGATTGTCCATCTGATTTTTGCTACCATTATTTTTACAGCAGTAGTCATTATCTTGAAGTGGTAAAAAACTACTTATGTACAAATACAACAATTTAAAATATTTACTACTTCTGGAAATGATTGTCCATTTGTTTTAAATATTCTGATTCTTGCTACCATTATTATTATTATTTACAGTAGTAGTGATTACATTGAACCACCTTTCAGAAGATGTGGTAAAGAACAAACAAATATAAAAAAGCAAAAAAAAAAAGACTTATGCTTAACTGGCTTCACAGGATACACGTGCACTAGCAGCAGGAACTCAGTTCCATGCACAGTATGGGAATTTTTTGTAATTTTTTACAGAAAGCCAGCTGGGAACTTCAGTTATCAACATGGCAGCTCAGTTATTAACATGGCAGCTTCCTTACCTCCCAATAGGCAGCGGCTACACTGAGAATTTCTAAGTGCTCATTTTGCAAGAAAACAAATTGTTTGCTGTTTTTTTAACACAATTTGTTCAATGAGCACTGTTTTTCATATCCCTTTAAAAAAAAAAAAAGTAATATAATCGAAGCAGGGCTGGACTGGGAAATTTTTGAAGCTCGGCCCAGCCAACCTTGCCCCCTCAGTCCAGCTACTCACCCCCTATTACTTTTTAGCTTCCGGTAGTGGAGCGTCCTTGAATAGATGCGCTATACTGCGCACAAGATTCACTTCATGTCCTGGCTGGCAGGCTCCCTCTTCACTAATGGCTGGGAAATAGCCCTGCGGCCCATCAGGAAAATTCCTGGAATCCCAGTGGACCAATCCGGCACTGAATGGAAGAAGTGGTTTTGAGAACGGATACTTGTGGAATAATAATAGAATTACAAGGAATAAATAATATGTATTTGAAATCTGTAACTTTAATTTATATTAAAGGGACATTCCAGTCAAAATATAAATACACATAGTTGAATTACATCTCTGAATAGAAACATATTTACAATATGCATGTACTGGCAAAAATGCTTCTAGAAAAAGTTTTCACTGTTTTACTGTTCGCATTTTTCTCTGCACGTGCATGTGAAGCATAATAAGATATTCTCAGTGCACCATTATTATAAATAGTGCAGTTGCTCAGAGCACTAGTGGCACTTGTATCATGTCAGCAACTAACAAACTGAGTCTTTACCAGATGGTACAAGCACCTTAGGCTCTCTTAGCAAGTGCAGTGTATAAAATGCTGGTGCATGGTGCATACTTAAATACACATTTGAAACAGCTATAACTTTTACTAGAAGCATTTTTGCTAATAAATGTATATTACAAAAATGCTTCTATTCAAAACTGAAATGCATCAATGTGGATTCCAATTTTGGCTGGAATGCCCCTTTAACTGATATCCAGTCAGATTCTGAGACTGTGAGGCAGATTGTTCAAATGATTAATTAAGAGTAGGGAGTGAGGGGAGGAATGTTTCCAAGGTTTGTGTCAACTCATTTTTAATATTTTAACTTTTCTAGTACCTTATGCTGAAAACTTAAAGAAGATGACAATAAAAAAGTTTAACAGAAGTGACGAGGAGACAAATATCTACAATGAGTTCTTTCGGCCTTATGAGTTGAGCAGCTTTGATGACACTTTTTGTCTGGCTATGACAAATTCTGCCAGGTGCATATTAACTAAATATTTGTTTAAAGATCAGTACATTTTCCTGTTGTTTTTGTTTTATGGAATCAAAGCAGTAGTTCTTTTATTTAGCAAACTCTAACACTCATGCAAATAATGATTTGTTATATTCTCCGGGGTAAAATGTTGTATACATGCTATAATGTTATGTTTGCAAGTTCTAAATAAATAAAGTGCACTATTTTAACTGCAACTGTTTTGCTATTTTCTACTAAATTTGCTGCTGACATACAGTATGTGACTAAATAACTGCACCTGAGCTGCCGGCTTACAGTTGACTTATGATTACTGTTATCTCATATCATTTATGTTATTTTATTCTAAAGTTATGTCAAAACTGATCGACTGCAGTTGTGTTATCATTCTATTTATGGTAAGACAAAATAAGATATAGAAAAAAGCATCAATAGATAATTATTTTATGCCTGTATACATTTAGATAGATGCACACTCTGCTCTATGGGATGCCTAAATGTATTATTCAAACTATGGGTCCTGCTGTTTATTTTTTTAATATCATTTAATATCAGTGGGTAATTTCTTTCTTTCAGAGACTTCATGCCAAAAAATGTTGGAATAGATCCAAGTCCATTTACAGTGCGGAAGCCAGAGGAAACTGGAAAATCAGTGCTTGGGTAAGTAAGAATAGTGTTCATGCTACTATTTTCTTCTTATATTTTTATTATGACAATATCAGAATAAGGAACTATACAATAGCAGTGATACCATAGTTTGTTTATTTATAATTCAGACCAAATGTTGTCTCATACATCATCTGACGGTTGGGAATAGCATAATAACGTATGCCTAAGACTCAGAATTTTTTATGTAAATGGAAAAGGTAAAATGTGGAACCTAAAGGGATAGTAGGGAGGAAATGGAATTTGGGGTAAATTGTGTTTTCTTCTCAAGGAATAGGTAACACAGTACCTTAAAGGGACATAAAACACGCACAATTTCTTTCATGTTTCAGTTTTAAAGACAAACTTTCTAATTTACTCCTATTGTCAAATTTACTTCATTCTCTTGGTATCCTTGGTTTTAAAGCAAGTGGAAGTCGTATGCGTGTGCACTTGACTGGAACAATATTTTAGCAGTTTTATAATTATTTAAAACATTTGCAAAAACTGTAGGTGGTAACAGTGCTTCCTGTTGTGTGTTGCTACAGAAATGTGCACGCTACCTATCTACGTATATGTATTCAACAAAGAATAACATGAGAACAAAGTAAGTTTGATAATAGAAGTAAATTGAAAACTGTTTTTTAAAGAATATGCTGTCTGAATCATACAAGAAATTTTTGAGTTTCATGTCTCTTTATATGTAATTGTATATTGTAATATGTAATATGTAATTCTGTATCCTGAAGTGGAAATGTTGTAAAATCTGATAAGATGTCCAGTGTTCTCCCCAGGACCTTTCTTAATGGGTGCACCACCCAGCTGACTTTACTGACCACCTGGCTAAACGTTTAGCAAAAAATAAGCTAAGCTTAGCTAAAGGGACAGTCTAGTCCAAACAATATTTCAATTTACTTTTATCAGCAATTTTGCTTTGTTCTCTTGGTATTCTTAGTTGAAAGCTAAACCTAGGAGGTTCATATGCTAATTTCTAAACCCTTGAAGGCCGCCTCTTCTCTCAGGGCATTTTGACCGTTTTTACTACTAGAGGGTGTTAGTTCATGTGTGTCATATAGATAACACTGTGCTCATGCAAGTGGAGTTCCAGTGAGCCAGCTCTGATTGGCTAAAATAGATGTCTGTCAAAAAAACTGAAATAAGGGGGCAGTTTGCAGAGGCTTAGATACAAGGTAATCACAGAGGTAAAAAGTGTATTTATATAACTGTGTTGGTTATGCAAAACTAGGGAATGGGTAATAAAGGGATTATCAATCTTTTTAAACAATCAAAATTCTGATGTAGACTGTCCCTTTAACATTTTTCAATATTTATTGCTTATGTATGTTAAATTATGCAATAAATTTGTGCTTTGGATATCAGAAAATGTTGTAATATTAGAAAGTATTACTCCCCACCCGCTTGCAACATTTTATGTGGAGAAAACTGATTTCATCCTGAAAATGAGAGAATCTATAGAATGTTGTTGTGTCCGACTATAAACTTTAAGCAAACAGAGTAAATTTTACTATACACTGGCTGTATAATAAAGATCATTTCAACTCTATATATGCAAATTAAGAGAAAACGTCAGTAAAGTTATGGGGTTCTGTGTATCAATTCATGTTTAATTAAAATATTTACAACATTCTTTAGTTTACACCTGATATGCACAAAAAAAGAAAAAGATAGGAAGAAAAGTAATACAAAAAATACTTTTTCCCTTGTACAGTTTGATGATTTTTTTGAGCCACAAGTATTTATTAGAACATTTCAGTGCAGTATTTGGGAGTTGAGGACCTGTATTATTCCTTGGTATAATTCCTTTATTTACTACTAATCCTAAAGCCCGTGTACACGGGCCATTTTCTGCGGTGCAGCGGTCCCGCCCAACCAATCCCGCCATGCCCAATCCCATCCTGTCATGTCCCGGCCACGCCCACTTCCGCCCACCCTCTCTGCTGTCCCTCACTGACTGATAGTTTGTTAAGGCCAGTTATGATTGTCCTTGCGCAGTCTTTACTGTGCATGAAAGCTTCGGACAAACATACCTGGCATTTTATTATATAGTATATTCCCTGAACATTTCCTAAGAACTTAAAGGAACATAAAACACTAAATACATCTCCTCTACCTCACTCTAATTATGGGTGCTGTTATTTTGGAACCTAGGTTCCACTGCAGGAATCTAAAGGAGCGATCATGTACATGTGCAAAGACAGCAGCACTGGAATGTTGTGAAAGACAAATTTCAACATGGCTGCCCCCGAGGGAGATGGGGAATTACCTCAATACTATGCTTATAAAATGTATATAGTGTTTATTGTCCCTTTAACCCAAAGCTGTCCTGCTATCACCTATTTCATATGAAGGTGATAGTCCATAGAGCTCCATAACATGTGGGATATAATTCCTGCCACTAGCAGAAGGCGAAGAACCCACACAAGACCTTAAATTCCTCCCATCTCCCATCTCTCCTAAGTTTTTTACAAAGATAAAGCAGTTCTTCAAATTAAATATGATTTTCTCCCTAAAGCGGTTTCTTCAGAAAATATCAACCAAATTATTGTTGTCCCTTCTTTGTGTTCGGATCCTTCTAATTCTAAGGAACTACTTTTAAATAATCTTGATGTCTTCAAGCTACTAAGGAGTTCAGACACTCTTACAGCTTATTTGTTCTCTACTCTGGGACTCATAAAGGGCAGTAGGCTACTGCTGTAGCTTGGGCCTCTTGGCTCAAGCAGGCAATACTCAAGGCAAAGTTGCCCCTTAAACGTATCACAGCTCATTCTACTAGATCAAGTGCAACTTCCTGGGCTTTCAAAAATGATGCATCTTTGGAGCAGATTTACAAGGCTGCAACATGGACTTCTCTGCATATCTTTTCAAAATGTTACTGCTTTGATGTTTTTGCTTCTTCACAAGCAGCTTTTGGCAGGAAAGTCCTTCAGGCCGCAGTGTCTGTTAAATAAGAATGCCAGACAATTGTCCCACCCATTCCTGTAAAATGTACTAACTGCTTGGGTATTAAACCCAAAGATGGAGATCTATGGACTATCATCATCATATGAAAGAAAACAAAATGTATGTTTACCTGATAAATTCTTTTCTTTCGGAATGATAGTCCATAGGCCTTGCCCTTTTCAATTTTATGGGCGACAGTTCTAATTTGCAACTCTATGGACCCTGCTTTACTACCTATCATTTTTCTATTCTCTGCTTGCCTATGTGTTAAACTGAGGAATGATGGGAGGTGTGAAGGAATTAAGCTCTTGTGTGGGTTCTTGGCCACCTCCTAGTGGCGGGAAATATATCCTTTGTTATTTAGCAATATGGACTATCATCATCCCGAAGGAAAATAAGTTATCAGGTAAGAATAATTCTTGTTTTTTTTATTTTAAATTTTATTCTTCAAGTGATAATATTACACGCACATCATGCTTTGTTCTGGTTTCCAATTTTTTAGAATTAAATCAACAAAACAGTTAATATTCCCCGTGGTATTGGTTTTACTTCTGAGCCTGCAGCTGTCTTCAAAGCTATTCTCTTATTTTAACCCTTTGCAGGTGCAAGTATGGGGAACACTGCTATCATGGAGCTAAAAAAAAACTATTGTACCCTGTGACAGAAATGGGGAACATTCACAGATCAGTGATGTTGCTGGCTTTTTCATAACTGTATTGTGTGCTTTAAATTAGCACACAGAATACAGAGTGGGATGTTTACATTTTTTGCAGTTGTTTAAAGCTCCTACTATGTATCATGCATGCTAACCTAAAGTGCACAATACAGCTGCCAAAAATCTGGTAACAAATACATACAGACTGAGAATCAATCTGCCAAGAACCACACACACTGTTTATAACCTTGTTTATTAAAATTTTAATTAAAAATGCAATTTTCACACTTTTTGTTACAGGTTTCTTACACAACATGATATATACATAAATGTATTATACATTTTGAATCTTCTGGATCTCCTGAAAAAAAAATAATTATATGAGTGAGTTTCTCACGGACAAATGACAAAACTCCTCAGCACAGTGTTGGAAAGGGCTCAGCAGTTAAGGGGTTACACATTGTTTGTTTAGAATTCTTCTCCCTTACCAGTTTACAAAATAGTGTGCCAAACCTTGCAATTACTTTGTAAATATTGATAGGGTTGTATTGAAAGAATTATACTGGGTTCCATGAAGGATTTAACTTATCACCTTTTATATTTATTATAAATATGCTCCATTTCTATTCTGTTGGCTTAGCCTGTGCATATCTCCAGGCTCATGTTCTCATTGTCATCAGTGGCCTGGGATTTGTACTTCATCTCAACAAGTATTTTATTGTAGCACTTATTATTTCTCATATCTCTTCAATTACTTGTTGATGAGAGAAGTGAATAGCTATGGATTTGTATTCTATGCAGAAATCATATATTTTATCTGCATGTTCCTTGGTCCTCTTAATAGAATCATCCATCTTGGTACCAGACTAGCCTGCAGCACATAATGTAACTAAATTAGCTGTCAAATGGGTTAAAAATGAAAATGAACCTTTTTTGGGTAATGTAACATCTATATTAGTGCTATGTTAATAATGTGACCCTTGCACTGTGCCTGCCTGTGGGCATTTTCAATTCCTCAATTTTTCTTTTCTGTTTTTTAATTGTAATGTGCTGTATAATTTTTTTGTTAGTAAAAAAGCCAGTAACTTAATACATTCTGCTTGAACGTTGTTGGATGGGCTGATTCACTCATTAGCACTGCAGATCTGTTTATGTGGCTTGTATGAGATTCGAGCAAGAAGATAAATCGTACAAAAGCATAATAAGACGTGTAGAACCAGGTGTTCCTGGAAAGAAATATGTTGACGCATTTGATGTGTGTAGTTTGTTGTTTGTAACTGCTATGGGCAGTGAATTCTTTGTTTATAAGTCTGCAAACAAGAAATAATCTTACTGGTATTTATAAAACAGTAACATATTTTTTCCTGATATGATTAAAAGTTGTAAATTATCTCATATTATTGACTTTTATTTTTTGTTGTGTGTGTTTGTGTATATACTATATATATATGTGCGTGTGTTTGTGTATATACTATATATATGTGTGTGTGTTTGTGTATATACTATATATATATATATATATATGTGTGTGTTTGTGTATATATATATATATATGTGTGTGTGTGTGTGTGTGTGTGTGTTTGTGTGTGTGTGTGTATATATATATATATATATATATATATATATATATATATATATATATATATATATATATATATGTGTGTGTGTGTGTGTGTGTTACTGTTTTATTATACATTATAATACCTGTAAGATTGTTTCTCGTTTAGCCCTTAAACAAAGAATTAGAAATGATTACTTTTTAAATATTTTTAAATTTATATATTTTACTGTAGTGTAGGGTTCCCTCTCCCCACCTCCCCCCTCCAAGCGATCAACACTCCCCCCCCCCCCTCCAACCCATTTTTTTCCTGTAGTTTAGGGTCCCATTCTGCCCTCTCCCTTCAAAACAGTTTTTTACCCTAGTGCAGGGGACACTGCCCTCCCTCCTCCTCTGCTGGGCCACTCACCCTCCTTCCCCCCCATCCCTTATACTCTGCACCAACGGAACATTGTTACAGAAAGTGACGCAATCGGTGTGCTCCCTTACCATTAAAATGCAGGTGCCTTCTGCTCCTGGTTGCAGCTCCCACTATCTAATATATATAAGTACGATTTTGATACACAGAACTGCTTTGCTTGTATCCATATCTAAGACAGATTGTTGCATATTTCACTCAGGGCTAAGAATGGGTTATGTATATATTGTATATATTTTTTCTGTATGATATACATAGGGTATATTGATTCACCTATACTGTACTTATTTGGTATGTGTTTTATTTTCGAACAGGTGTTTTATTATTGGGGGTGTATGTTGCCAGGGTAACCCCTTGGTGTTTTTTCCGGTAGTGGGAGGGGCCTAATGCCTTTATATTGTTTGTCGCTTTATTCACTATTGTTGGTCTGATGAAGGGGTGAACACCCCGAAACGTCACTGCAAATAAAACTCAAGTTTGAATATATTTCAAGACCAGTGAGTGCTTTGTTCCACATCTAATATATATATATATATATATATATATATATACTCCTCCTCTTGCTACCACTTTTTTTTTTTTTATCCGGGATGACAGTAATCTTTAGCCTTTGCTTACTGGCTCCCGCAAGCAAAATTATTATGCGCTTTAGAGCAGCATGCTGCGTTCTTTGAGGCATGGTTCATGTATTTGTGAGTCTGCACTTTGTCATTTATTAGCCAGCAATCATTTTTATTTCTTAAGCAGTGGCAGACACAATATAACATGGACTTAGATGCAACTACTTTCTAGGCAAATTTTTCACTTTTGGTTGACTTAATTTAGTTTCCTGACAACAGACTTTCTATATTCAACTGCCTTCAGTCCATCTCTTTTGAGCCTGGTTAAAGGGTCATGAAACCCACATTTTTTATGCCATGATTTACAAAGAGCATGTAATTTTAAACAACTTTTCTAATTTACTTCTATTATCCAATTTGCTTCATCGTCTTGATATCCTTTGCTGAAAAGCATATCTAGATAGGCTCATTAACTGCTGTTTGGTGGCTGCACACAGATGCATCCTGTGATTGGCTCATCCATGCGCATTGCTATTTCTTCAACAAAGGGTATCTAAAGAATGAAGCAAATTAGATAATAGAAGTAAATTGGAATATTGTTTAAAATAGTATTCTCTACCTGAATCATGAAAGAAAATTTTTGGGTTTAGTGTCCCTTTAAGGAGTGTATTTTCTGAACACATTTTCTCTCATTACAGAACAGAGACCGCCACAACGCCTTTAAAATTAAGAATGTTTCACCTCTGTGTTCATTTTCCTACAAAGATATATGACGTTATGTATATTACTTCAATTTATGTACTAGGCCCTTTTTGGACTTAAAGGGACATGAAACACAAACATTTTCTTTTGTAATTCAGAGAGAACATACAGGTTTTAAAAATGTTTTCAATTGACTTCTATTATTACATTTGCTTTGTTCTCATGATATTCTTTGTTGAAGGAATACCTAGGTAGGTGGCTGTAGCACTACATGGCAGACAATAGTGCTGCCATTTAGTGCTCTTGCAAATGTATAACATTCTTGCAAAACTGCTGCCTTATAGTGCTGCAGAAATGTGCACTTCCCTGAACATACTGTACCTCCCTGCTTTTCAACAAAGAATACCATGTAAACAAAGACAAATTGATAATTGAACTAAATTGGAAATTTGTTTACAATTGTATGCTTTATCTAAATCACTAAAGACATTTTTTTGGGTTCCATGTCCATTTAAAGTTTGATAAAAAAATAATAATATTGGTGAGAGAAAAGGGTAAAGTTTTCATATTGATTTTTTACAAAGTTAAAATGGTTACAGCAGTGCAGTATTGAATGTTGAGTGTGCTGCTGTGAGTCACACTAATCTATAACGGCTTCACTTCACCTCACAATCTCTTTACTTTAGATTGAATTTTGTGTAACAACAAAAGTGATCAAACAATTTTCCGCAGCTGCATGAAATCAATAAAACAATATGACCGGAGACAGAAGCAAGTTGATCTGAATTTGAATTTACCTACAAGGGACCAAGCAAATGAACTATATCTAAAATCAGAAAGCAATACATTTATATAAATAATATAGAACAATAATGAAAGACAGAATGTTACTATGGACTGTAGTCATTTTAATATAGGATTGTTCATTTCTTACATTAAACTTAAAGGGATATTCCAGCCAAAATTGGAAACCACATGGGTGCATTTCGGTATGGAACAGAAGCAATTTTGTAATATACATGCATTGGCAAACATGCTTCTAATAAAAGCTATAGCTGTTTCAAAATTGTATTTAAGTATGCACCGTGCACCAGCATTTTATTTTAGTTTTGCGCTCGTATTATGAGTTGAAAGTAAACTGTTTTCGCTCACACGCTAACACAACGAGCTCAAAAAGCCAAACTTTTATTGCGTGCGCTTTCCCGTATTCCCCCATAGAAGTCAATGGAGCAAAAATAGTAGAAAAAACAAACACCCCCCTCTTGCTCAAACCCGAATGCATATTCTCATGTGCACTAACCCGACATGAAAATATGAATATTTCACATTTCAATGTTCTTCACATACAATAATATGTACTATTTATTCATAAATACATATTTCTACATACTGTATATCTGATGGCTTTTTTTGTACAATATATATCTATACCTATATATATATATATAGATTACTATTTAAATGTATATATATATATACAAATATTTATAGCAAATACATGGTTAAAACATTTATTAAAAATGAATATTGCATAAATATATTTCTCTTGTTAAGTGTATCCAGTCCACGGATCATCCATTACTTGTGGGATATTCTCCTTCCCAACAGGAAGTTGCAAGAGGATCACCCACAGCAGAGCTGCTATATAGCTCCTCCCCTCACTGCCATATCCAGTCATTCTCTTGCAACTCTCAACTAAGATGGTGGTCGTAAGAGGACTGTGGTGTTTTATACTTAGTTTATTTCTTCAATCAAAAGTTTGTTATTTTTAAATGGTACCGGAGTGTACTGTTTATCTCAGGCAGTATTTAGAAGAAGAATCTGCCTGCGTTTTCTATGATCTTAGCAGAAGTAACTAAGATCCTTTGCTGTTCTCACATATTCTGAGGAGTGAGGTAACTTCAGAGGGGGAATAGCGTGCAGGTTTTCCTGTAATAAGGTATGTGCAGTTAAAATATTTTTCTAGGGATGGAATTTGCTAGAAAATGCTGCTGATACCGAAGTAATGTAGTAAAGCCTTAAATGCAGTGATAGCGACTGGTATCAGGCTTATTAATAGAGATACATACTCTTATAAAAGTGTATTTTAAAACGTTTGCTGGCATGTTTAATTGTTTTTTACATATGTTTGGTGATAAAACTTGTGACTGTTTAAAAAATGTTTTTGTCATTTGTTATTCCATTTTTTGGTATTAAGGGGTTAATCATCCATTTGCAAGTGGGTGCAATGCTCTGCTAACTTATTACATACACTGTAAAAATTTCGTTAGTGTAACTGCA
Source organism: Bombina bombina (assembly GCF_027579735.1). Taxonomy (NCBI): domain Eukaryota; kingdom Metazoa; phylum Chordata; class Amphibia; order Anura; family Bombinatoridae; genus Bombina; species Bombina bombina. The sequence goes on from NC_069502.1 coordinate 686,589,253, forward strand.
TTTTTTCACTGTTATTTCAAAATTTGGGAAAATTTGTGTTTCTTAAAGGCGCAGTAACGTTTTTTATATTGCTTGTAAACTTGTTTTCCAAGCTTGCTAGTCTCATTGCTAGTCTGTTTAAACATGTCTGACACAGAGGAACCTACTTGTTCATTATGTTTGAAAGCCATGGTGGAGCCCCATAGGAGAATGTGTACTAAATGTATTGATTTCACCTTAAACAGTAAAGATCAGTCTTTATCTATTAAAGAATTATCACCAGAGGGTTCTGTCGAGGGGGAAGTTATGCCGACTAACTCTCCCCACGTGTCAGACCCTTCGCCTCCCGCTCAGGGGACGCACGCTAATATGGCGCCAATTACATCAGGGACGCCCATAGCGATTACCTTGCAGGACATGGCTGCAATCATGAATAATACCCTGTCAGAGGTATTATCTAGATTGCCTGAATTAAGAGGCAAGCGCGATAGCTCTGGGGTAAGAGAGATACAGAGCGCGCAAATGCTGTTAGAGCCATGTCTGATACTGCGTCACAGTATGCAGAACATGAGGACGGAGAGCTTCAGTCTGTGGGTGACATCTCTGACTCGGGGAAACCTGATTCAGAGATTTCTAATTTTAAATTTAAGCTTGAGAACCTCCGTGTATTGCTTGGGGAGGTATTAGCTGCTCTGAATGACTGTAACACAGTTGCAATTCCAGAGAAATTGTGTAGGCTGGATAGATACTATGCAGTGCCGGTGTGTACTGACGTTTTTCCTATACCTAAAAGGCTTACAGAAATTATTAGCAAGGAGTGGGATAGACCCAGTGTGCCCTTTTCCCCACCTCCAATATTTAGAAAAATGTTTCCAATAGACGCCACTACACGGGACTTATGGCAGACAGTCCCTAAGGTGGAGGGAGCAGTTTCTACTTTAGCAAAGCGTACCACTATCCCGGTTGAGGACAGTTGTGCTTTTTCAGATCCAATGGATAAAAAATTGGAGGGTTACCTTAATAAAATGTTTATTCAACAAGGTTTTATTTTACAGCCCCTTGCATGCAATTGCGCCTGTCACTGCTGCGGCGGCATTCTGTTTTGAGGCCCTGGAAGAGGCCATCCAGACAGCTCCATTGAATGAAATTATTGACAAGCTTAGAACGCTTAAGCTAGCTAACTCATTTGTTTTTGATGCCATTGTTCATTTGACTAAACTAACGGCTAAGAATTCCGGATTCACCATCCAGGCGCGTAGGGCGCTATGGCTTAAATCCTGGTCAGCTGACGTGACTTCATAGTCTAAATTACTCAACATTCCTTTCAAGGGGCAGACCTTATTCGGGCCTGGCTTGAAGGAAATTATTGCTGACATTACTGGAGGCAAGAGTCATACCCTTCCCCAGGACAGGGCCAAATCAAAGGCCAAACAGTCTAATTTTCGTGCTTTTCGAAATTTCAAGGCAGGAGCAGCATCAACTTCCTCCGCTTCAAAACAAGAGGGAACTGTTGCTCATTCCAGACAGGCCTGGAAACCTAACCAGTCCTGGAACAAGGGCAAGCAGGCCAGAAAGCCTGCTGCTGCCCCCAAGACAGCATAAAGGAACGGCCCCCTATCCGGAAACGGATCTAGTGGGGGGCAGACTTTCTCTCTTCGCCCAGGCGTGGGCAAGAGATGTTCAGGATCCCTGGGCGTTGGAGATCATATCTCAGGGATATCTTCTGGACTTCAAAGCTTCTCCTCCACAAGGGAGATTTCATCTTTCAAGGTTATCAGCAAACCAGATAAAGAAAGAGGCATTCCTAAGCTGTGTGCAAGACCTCCTAGTAATGGGAGTGATCCATACAGTTCCGCGGACGGAACAAGGACAGGGATTTTATTCAAATCTGTTTGTGGTTCCCAAGAAAGAGGGAACCTTCAGACCAATCTTGGATCTAAAGATCTTAAACAAATTCCTCAGAGTTCCATCATTCAAAATGGAAACTATTCGGACCATCCTACCCATGATCCAAGCGGGTCAGTACATGACCACAGTGGACTTAAAGGATGCCTACCTTCACATACCGATTCACAAAGATCATCATCGGTTCCTAAGGTTTGCCTTTCTAGACAGGCATTACCAATTTGTAGCTCTTCCCTTCGGGTTGGCCACTGCCCAGAGAATTTTTACAATGGTTCTGGGCTCACTTCTGGCGGTTCTAAGACCGCGAGGCATAGCGGTGGCTCCGTAACTAGACGACATCCTGATACAGGCGTCAAGCTTTCAAATTGCCAAGTCTCATACAGAGATAGTTCTGGCATTTCTGAGGTCGCATGGGTGGAAAGTGAACGTGGAAAAGAGTTCTCTATCACCACTCACAAGAGTCTCCTTCCTAGGGACTCTTATAGATTCTGTAGAGATGAAAATTTACCTGACGGAGTCCAGGTTATCAAAACTTCTAAATGCTTGCCGTGTCCTTCATTCCATTCCACGCCCGTCAGTGGCTCAGTGCATGGAAGTAATCGGCTTAATGGTAGCGGCAATGGACATAGTGCCATTTGCGCGCCTGCATCTCAGTCCGCTGCAATTATGCATGCTAAGTCAGTGGAATGGGGATTACTCAGATTTGTCCCCTCTACTAAATCTGGATCAAGAGACCAGAGATTCTCTTCTCTGGTGGCTTTCTCGGGTCCATCTATCCAAGGGTATGACCTTTCGCAGGCCAGATTGGACGATTGTAACAACAGATGCCAGCCTTCTAGGTTGGGGCGCAGTTTGGAACTCTCTGAAGTCTCAGGGATCGTATAAATATTCGTATAAATATTCTGGAGTTAAGAGCAATATTCAATGCTCTTCTAGCTTGGCCTCAGTTAGCAACACTGAGGTTCATCAGATTTCAGTCGGACAACATCACGACTGTGGCTTACATCAACCATCAAGGGGGAACCAGGAGTTCCCTAGCGATGTTAGAAGTCTCAAAGATAATTCGCTGGGCAGAGTCTCACTCTTGCCACCTGTCAGCGATCCACATCCCAGGCGTAGAGAACTGGGAGGCGGATTTTCTAAGTCGTCAGACTTTTCATCCGGGGGAGTGGGAACTCCATCCGGAGGTGTTTGCTCAACTGGTCCATCGTTGGGGCAAACCAGAACTGGATCTTATGGGGTCTTGCCAGAACGCCAAGCTTCCTTGTTACGGATCCAGGTCCAGGGACCCGGGAGCAACGCTGATAGATGCTCTAGCAGCTCCTTGGTTCTTCAACCTGGCCTATGTGTTTCCACCGTTTCCTCTGCTCCCTCGACTGATTGCCAAAATCAAACAGGAGAGAGCATCGGTGATTCTGATAGTGCCTGCGTGGCCACGCAGGACCTGGTATGCAGACCTAGTGGACATGTCATCTCTTCCACCATGGACTCTGCCTCTGAGGCAGGACCTTCTAATACAAGGTCCTTTCAATCATCCAAATCTAATTTCTCTGAGACTGACTGCATGGAGATTGAACGCTTGATTCTATCAAGGCGTGGCTTCTCCGAGTCAGTCATTGATACCTTAATACAGGCTCGGAAGCCTGTCACCAGGAAAATCTACCATAAGATATAGCGTAAATATCTTTATTGGTGTGAATCCAAGAGTTACTCATGGAGTAAGGTTAGGATTCCTAGGATATTGTCTTTTCTCCAAGAGGGTTTGGACAAAGGCTTATCAGCTAGTTCTTTAAAAGGACAGAGCTCTGCTCTGTCCATTCTTTTGCACAAGCGTCTGGCAGAAGTTCCAGACGTCCAGGCATTTTGTCAGGCTTTGGTTAGGATTAAGCCTGTGTTTAAAACTGTTGCTCCCCCTTGGAGCTTAAACTTGGTTCTTAAAGTTCTTCAGGGAGTTCCGTTTGAACCCCTTCATTCCATTGATATTAAACTTTTATCTTGGAAAGTTCTGTTTTTGATGGCTATTTCATCGGCTCGAAGAGTCTCTGAGTTATCTGCCTTATATTGTGATTCTCCTTATCTGATTTTTCATTCAGACAAGGTAGTTCTGCGTACCAAACCTGGGTTTTTACCTATGGTGGTTTCTAACAGGAATATCAATCAAGAGATTGTTGTTCCATCATTGTGTCCTAATCCTTCTTCAAAGAAGGAACGTCTTTTGCATAATCTGGACGTAGTCCGTGCCTTGAAGTTTTACTTACAGGCTACTAAAGATTTTCGTCAAACATCTGCCCTGTTTGTCGTTTACTCTGGACAGAGGAGAGGTCAAAAAGCTTCGACAACCTCTCTCCCCTTTTGGCTTCGGAGCATAATACGCTTAGCTTATGAGACTGCTGGACAGCAGCCCCCTGAAAGGATTACAGCTCATTCTACTAGAGCTGTGGCTTCCACCTGGGCCTTTAAAAATGAGGCCTCTGTTGAACAGATTTGCAAAGCTGCGACTTGGTCTTCGCTTCACACCTTTTCAAAATTTTACAAATTTGACACTTTTGCTTCTTCGGAGGCTGTTTTTGGGAGAAAGGTTCTACAGGCAGTGGTTCCTTCCGTTTAAGTTCCTGCCTTGTCCCTCCCATCATCCGTGTACTTTAGCTTTGGTATTGGTATCCCACAAGTAATGGATGATCCGTGGACTGGATACACTTAACAAGAGAAAACATAATTTATGCTTACCTGATAAATTTATTTCTCTTGTAGTGTATCCAGTCCACGGCCCGCCCTGTCCTTTTAAGGCAGGTCTAAATTTGAATTAAACTACAGTCACCACTGCACCCTATGGTTTCTCCTTTCTCTTCTTGTTTCGGCCAAATGACTGGATAAGGCAGTGAGGGGAGGAGCTATATAGCAGCTCTGCTGTGGGTGATCCTCTTGCAACTTCCTGTTGGGAAGGAGAATATCCCACAAGTAATGGATGATCCGTGGACTGGATACACTACAAGAGAAATAAATTTATCAGGTAAGCATAAATTATGTTTTTTACATGTTTTCATCTACTTAACTGCAGAGGGCTCCAATACACACACACACATATATATATATGTTTGTCTATATAGTGTATATATGTATTTATTTGTTTATATTTGTGTATATATGGCTGTAAATACATATATACACATATAAATGTATATGTATACATATATAGGCACAGAGGCATAACTAGAAACCACAGGGCCCAGGTGCAAGAATCTATGAAGGGCCCCCCACCCCAAAAAAATGTGAATTTGATACATTTTTTTTAAACATTTAACACAGAAAAAAAAATGTGAATAAAATGTGTATCAGATTACATATCTGCAGAAGGGGGTACCCTGTGCCCACAGTCTGTGAGATGGTCTGACCCCCTATTACTGTATATAGTGACACCAATCAGTACTGTATATAGTGAGTTAGTGATACATTCTGTAACCTGCCGCTGAGATGGCTGGCCTGACCCTACCCACCCCAGTACTTTATATAGTGACCACAGTAGTCTGTGACATGATCCAGCCCCCCCCCCCGTACTGTATATAGTGGTACTGTATAGTGACACTGTTTACCTCCCCCCTTGCTCCCCAATGCTGTAGTATCAAGGTCTGTAATCTGTTGGTTCCACAAACACACACATGCACACACACATACATGCATAAATACACACACAGTCACATACATACATACACACACACACACATAAACACAAACATACACACATACAATGTCACAAATGTAGTATGAAATTGGACCATTCAAATATAAATAAAACCATTAGTTCTGCTACTAAATATGAAAATCTAATGTTAGCAGGGAAAAAAAGCATCTTGTAGTATATTGAGTTGTTAATTGTCAATTACACCTATGCAGTGATTTGGCTCCTTGGCTGCCCATTTGCATTGAGCCATGCTTTTTATAATGATATGGTGACCCTAGGTCCCTACTACCATCCCAGCCAGTACTATATGTAGTGTGTGACTGTGAAGTGATACAGTTTGTGAGATGATCCAGCCCTGATACTCCCCTAAAACGCTCAGCCTCACAGGTTGCGGCCATTGCGCTACTGACCACCTGACACCTTTCCAGTCCACTACTCCAGTTACTGGTTCAATTTAATCAGCCTGGCAGCCTCAAACTCACTGTTGTTCCCCTCCCATTTACTTCCTGTACAGCTGTTGCAGGCGAAACCTCAAAGAGGTACCTTAATCACACTCTACAAGTCTTTTGGAGACTCCAGCAAACCCTCTTGAAAGCTACTTAAAACTCCAACTAACATACAGGGTATACAGTCTCAAAGATCAACGGAAAACTTTGCCCTTCTTACCGGCACTTGCAAGAAACTTAAAGCAGGTGTCCAGCTGCACACGTTATAAAAGACTCTTTAAAGGAAAAACACTGTATCTAAAGGAAAAACACTGTATCTAAACGTGTACCATACAGTGAAACATAAGAGACTTTGTTACGATACATATATGTTCTTTTTGGCACTCTGAAACAGTCAACTTAGCCCACACAAAAGGGCATAACGATCTCTGGACATTTTCCACAAACGTGAGTACCTGGGTCCATCCCACAAATTTAACAGCAGAGACTAATCAACCAATATAGTCACCCCAAAGTTATAACTACGATCGGTTAGAGCAAGACTATTTAAGAGATTTTTAAAGTTAAAAACCGTATCGATACACCGAATCTGTCCAATTATCAACTATCTCACAATTAGTTTATACGTATGTAACGCTAACAACTTACTTACCTTGTACATACACGTATTGTTTTTACCTATTGTATTGTATTATTATTTTTCTTATTGTATTTTGACTACTTATATGGTATTAGAGCTCTATACCTTTTATGTGTATTTTAAATAAATATAATTTATTTTAACTCAATAGAGTTGTTTAAATCATTGAACAATTAGTTTACCATCTAATTTTAATTATTAAATCCTAGTTTTGAATGTGATATTAACCACATATCAGCTCCCTTCACTCTGTTTACCTCAGCCTGGCAGCCTGCCACAATGTCACTCAGCCTCACACTGACTCTAGCCACCCCCCTCTCTCAGCTGCCTCTGCTCGTCACTCGTCTCTCACTCAGTCTCTCACACTGACTGACTACACGTGCAGTCACGAGCCGATTAAGCAGACTACACGTGCAGTCAGTCAGGAGCAGAGGCAATGTGCATGCGGCGCGCCAACTGCCAAAGCCAATCACAGTCAGTCAGGCTCAGAGTCAGGGATCTTGATGGAAGTTAACTAAGTTCCGGGCATGGCACGGCCAATGGGTAAAACAGAAAACTAACACCTGTAGTCAGAGACACTAATGAAGCATCACGTCACACTTACATTTTTTTTTCTGAAGCTGGGCCCCCCCCTCGGGGGCTCGGTCGCAGTTGCGACTATTGCACCCCCGTTAGTTCCGCCCATGTATAGGCATATTTATATATTAAATCCCTTTGCCTGCCTTATTTTTCTAACACCCGAAACCTCTTATCTTTGAGCACTTATAACTTTTGTGTGCAATATTTTTTATTAGATAACGTTATTATGAGTGTAACTGTACTTTGTAATGTATTTTTGATGTGTTTTGTGCAATTTTTTTAGTTTTGAGAAACGGTTAACCAGAGCTCTGAAGTCGCGATAATCATTCTAGCATAAATCGAAATTGTGTTCAAGCGATAATGTTTTACTTTCAACTCGTAATACTAGCTGTAAGCACGATGAGTGCAAACACCCGCATTAAATCTCTTATCACTTGTGCGCAAACGTTTGCGCTCCACTTGTAAATTGGCCCATAGTGTGTTAGGGATTGTGGAGAAAGTGGAACATATTTCCACATGTGGTTTCACGGATATATCGGAAATTACATCTGACTTAATTAGCTCAATCTTTAACAGACCCCTACATCTTTCTCCTCATCAGGCCCTTTTAGACTACCCATTGAAGGGTCTGTCACAATATGACAAAAAAGCTTTTTGTTTCTATATGTACGGCAGTTAGGCTCAGTATTGCCAGGTTTTGGAACACAACAGTAACAGACTATGACTATATAATATTTGATCCTTGATGTCCTCTCACTACCTTAAAGGGACAGTCTACACTAAAATTGTTAAAAGATAGATAATGCCTTTACTACCCATTCCCCAGCTTTGCACAACCAACATTGTTAGATTAACATATTTTATAGCATTTAAATCTCCAAATTTATGCCTGTTTCAAAGGCTCTATAGACAGCCTCTTAATCGCATGCTTTTTATTAGCTTTTCACAACAGGGGAGTGTTAGTTCATGTGAGCTATATAGATAACAATGTGTTCATGCCTGAGAAGTTATTAAAGATTTAGCACAACACGGTACTAACTGCAAGTCAATAGATAATAAATAGTCACAGTCATGTAATCAGGGGGCTGTAAGAAGATGCTTAGATACAAGGTAATCACAGAGGTAAAAAGTGTATTAATATAACTATGTTGGTTATGCAAAACTGGGGAATGGGTAATACAGGGATTATCTATATTTTAAAACAATAACAGTTCTATGTAAGACTGTCCCTATAAGCTAAATCTCTCCAAAACTGAGCTCCTTATTTCCCCCCATTCTTCCAAAATTCCTACCCCCAACTTTCTCTAACTGTTGATAATAACATCATTACCCTAACCCTGTATGCCCAATGTCTTTGGGACACACTTGACACAGATCTCTCTTTCACTCCCCACATCCAGTTTTTGGCCAACGCCTGCCGTTTCCACCTTAAAAACATTTCCAAAATTTGACACTTCCCCATATAAAACTTTTAATCTACTCTCTAATAATTTCCCTCCTTGACTATTGTAACTCCATCCTCATCAGCCTCCCTAGATTCCCTCTATCTCCCTTACAATCCATAATAAATGTATTTGCCAGGCTGACCTTCATTGCATGTTGCTTCACATCTGTTGCACTTCTTGACCAGTCTCTTCACTGGCTTTCTATAACCTCTAGAATAAAACCCCAAACCCTGGCTTTTAAAACTTTTTTAAAGCCCTCAATAACACTGCTCCACCCTATATTTCCGACCTCATCCCCAGATTCTCTCCCTCCTGTCCCCTTCCCTCTGTTCATGACCTACTTTTCTCCTTCTATTTTGTTACCTCTTCACATTCCTGTCTACAAGACTTCTCCAGACTGTCCCCTATTTTGTGGAACTCTCTTCCTCACTCCACAAGACTCGCCCCTATTTTTTTCAAACCTTCAAGCATTCCTTAAATACTCTACTGTTTAGGGATGCATATAATATACACTAACACTTTTTATTTTAGTTCCTCTCCTCCATTAGTTATCCCCTTGAACCCTCTCAGCATGTAAGCCTAGGAGCCTAGCTATTTTGTTGATCACCTTCATGAGAGCTGATTTACAACAGTGAAACTCTTGGCAGGGCCCTTCCTTTATCCCTTTGTCTCCCACAACTGATAACCTTGCATATTAGACCTATGTTTTAGTACTGTGGAATCTGTTGGCACTCTACAAACAACTGATAATAATAATAATAATAAAAGGCTCAAATACATTTACCAAATGTCTTGTCTTTCGGCTGAAATCCTTGACAAAAAAGGCCAATTCTTAAATTTGTGATGCTTGTATTATGCATGAGGTCCCTCAAAAGAGACATATGTTTTGTACTCTTTAGGGGTTAGGAAGGAGAGTTCTAAGAATTAGGTATTAGAATTTTGGTGAATTGGGGCCCAGTGCTCATCTGTTGGGAGTTAGTGCTGCTGTGGGGAGGGGGATTTTTTTCCCTCTGGGGAGAATGTATCCCTAAGTTGGATGTACTTGTGTTGATGGTCCATTGTAAGTTACTTCTATTATATGATGTTGTTTAGACTTTAATCCACTTGGTGACCTATTTGTACCAAACAAATCTTGGTATTAACTTAATTTGCTAATTATGATTATTATTATGGTATGTCAAGATAGCCTTGTATTTGTTCTTGCTTTTTCTTTTTTCTTATGATAATTTAATAAACATAATTTTTAAAAAATGTAAATTTATCCTAGTCCACAAAACATTCTAATTACTAGTGGGATATTCACTCCTGGCCAGCAGGAGGAGGCAAAGAACACCCCAGCAGAGCTGTTAATTATCACTTCCCTAACCCCCAGTCATTCTCTTTGCCTTGATCACGGGAGGATGGTGAAGATGGTGTCTGAAGATTTTAATCCTTTTTATGTGTACTTTTCCCTGCAAGCAAGGATTGGGGCTATGCTGTGTCCATGTCAATCTCTTTAGTAAGAGTAATGGTGGCTATTAGCAGTTAGAAGACGGTGAGGTGATCTTTGCTTAAACTAACATTATTGCTACCCCTATTATAGAAAGCCAGAGTTGGTTACTCTGTTCTTTCTTTTCTATAGGTCCCTGGTAGATATGCTGAAGCTGCCACACCTCAGAAAACAGCTCCTGGAGCAGGATCCACAGGTATTTGCTTTCTCTTCTAGGTTTGAAGGTACCGGCACTTTAGGGGTTAAATCCTTGTGGAAAGTATTTAAATCTGTTTTAGGGGCACTGCTTTTATGTGTAAAGAGGCATAATTTATATTGGGGGCTCAGAGACGGGAGAGTGTATGAAGTGTTTGATAGGTGTTTGTTTTACCTCTTGTTGCAATCACTTTTCAGCTCAGCTTAATGACCCAATTTTGCTGTGCTGAAGTTGGTTTTCACGCCATTTTTATTTGGCGCAATTTTAAAAAAAAAGGTTGTTCTTTTAAAAAAAATTATTATTGCGGTCACGTGACCTCTCCTCGGCAGTTTTCGACTTCTCTGTTCAGATCGAACAGAGAAGGCGAGTGTGAAGGCTGCATATTCTTCTATCTACAGTGGCAAGTGAATTTGGACCGGTAACAAGGAGGTGTTATTTGCTGTGCTAATGGGATAGCAACTTCTGGAGGGGCAAGACCTCAGCAGAGCTGAGGGTTTTAAGTGCTTATTTATGTTTTATTGCTTCCTATAAATAAACTTAATTTGGCATTTACATTTTTTTGTTAAGATTGTGAGCTGATACCCAATTATGGACACTAATTCTGAAGTTTAATCATTTGAAAAATGCTTATTGTGTTTGGAGGCTAAAGTAATTCCTCCTGTACAGTTTTCCTCTTCATGTTTAAATAAAACTTTAAAGTTTAAAGATAAGATCTCTCTCCCTGAGCCTCCTGTCTCTCATGATAGTGTTATCCTAGCTATGCCTCAGCTTTCCCCTCAAGCTTCCCAAGCTTTACATGCAGTGCCCTGCGGTTCCTCTCAACCTCCTGGGGGTGTTTTTTTACCTGGGGATTTCGCTGCACAGATTACTTCTACTGTTTCTGCAGCTTTTCAGCTTCAAACGTAAGAGGAAATCTAAACATACTGATGTTAGTAAGGCTGTCTCCGCTGCGTTATTCAGTTTGTCTCAAGTTTAAAGATAAGATGTCTCTCCCTGAGCCTCCTGTCTCTCATGATAGTGTTATCCTAGCTATGCCTCAGCTTTCCCCTCAAGCTTCCCAAGCTTTACATGCAGTGCCCTGCGGTTCCTCTCAACCTCCTGGGGGTGTTTTTTTACCTGGGGATTTCGCTGCACAGATTACTTCTACTTTTTCTGCAGCATTTCAGCTTCAAACGTAAGAGGAAATCTAAACATACTGATGTTAGTAAGGTTGTCTCTGCTGCGTTATTCAGTTTGTCTCAATTATCTGATGAGGATGATTCTTCAGTGGCTTCTGAAGGGGAATTTTCAGATTCTGATATTGTAGTGACAAATTCTGAGGATTCAGAGGAGATTAATTTAAGATTTAAGTTAGAACACTTTAGAGTTCTTTTGATGGAGGTTCTTGCTACTTTGGAAGAATCCAAATCTGTTGCAGAGAATCCAAAGAGGTCTAGTAAGTTTAATAGGGTATATGATGTACCCACATCTGTGGAAGTATTTCCAGTTCCAGACCGTATGGCAGATATTATAACTCAGGAATGGGATAAACCAGGGATTCCTTTTTCCCCGACCCCTGTTTTTAAAAAGTTTTTCCTATTGCTGGCTTTATTTGTGACTCGTGGCGCACAGTGCCCAAGGTAGAGGGAGTTATCTTTACTCTGGCTAAGAGAACTACTATTTCTATTGAAGATAGTTGTTCTTTCAAGGATCCCATGGATAAGAAGCTTGAGGCTTTTTTGAAGAAGATGTACATTCATCAGGGATTACAGTGGCAACCTGTTGCTAGTATTGCTACAGTTGCGGGGGCAGCATATTATTGGTGCAATGATTTATCTAATCTTATCATCTACTATAGAGGAGATCCACGACAGGATCAAGGCTCTCAAGCTAGCCAATATCTTTATTTGTGATTCCAACATGCAAGTTCATAGGTTGGGTGCTAAAATTTCTGGTTTTACTGTTTTAGCTCGCAGAGCTCTCTGGTTAAAATCTTGGTCTGCAGATGTTACATCCAAGTCCCAGCTTTTATCGCTGCCTTATAAGGGTAAAACCTTGTTTGGACCAGGTCTGGCAGAAATTATTTCTGACATTACAGGTGGAAAGGGTTCTTTCCTACCTCAGGATAAAATGAATAGACATAAGGGTCGCCAGAAATCTAATTTTCGTTCCATTCGTAACTTTAAGGGACAAAAGTCTTCATGTTCCAAGTCGGATCAATCCAAGTTTTCTTGGAGGTCCAGTCAGCCTTGGAATAGGGGGACGCAAGCTAAGAAGCCTTCTGTTGATTCTAAATCAACATGAAGGGGCCGCCCAGGTCCTGTAGTGGATCAAGTGGGGGGGCAGGCTTTCTTTTTTTCAGCAGGCTTGGATATGTGATGTTACAGATCCTTGGGCCATAGATATAGTAAACCCACTGTTACAGAATAGGATTCAAATCTTATCCTCCCAGGGGCAGGTTCCACCTGTCAAGGTTATCTGTGAATGAGATAAAGAGAGAGGCCTTCTTAAACTGTATAAAGGACCTATCATCCCTGGGAGTGATTGTTCCAGTTCCTCTAGAGGAGCAGGGTCTAGGATTATATTTAAATCTATTTGTAGTTCCCAAGAAGGAGGGCACTTTTTGTCCCATTCTGGACCTAAAGTGCCTCAATTAAAACCTCAGGATTCCATCCCTTAAGATGGAGACCACCCATTCTATTCTTCCTTTGGTCCAAAAGGGTCAGTTCATGACAAACATAGATCTGAAGGACGCATATCTTCATGTTCCTATTCACAGTAATTATTACCAGTATTTAAGGTTTGCCTTCAAGGTTCTGGGGGCTCTTCTGGTAGTGGTGAGGTCCCAGAGTATTGCTGTGGCGCCTTATCTAAACGACATTCTAGTTCAAGCGCCATCTTTTCATCTAGCAAGATCTCATACCGATATGTTGTTGTCTATTCTACATTCCCACGGGTAGAAATTGAATCTGGGAAAGAGTTCCCTTTTTCCATATACAAGGGTTTGTTTCTTGGGAACAATCATAGATTCCCTGTCCATGAAGATTTTTCTGATGGACGTCAGAAAATCCAAGCTTCCTGTTTCTTGCCTGTCTCTCCAGTCTGCTATTCGTCCATCTGTGGCTCAATGCATGGAGGTGATTGGACTGATAGTTCCATCTGAGATATCTGCAGCTATGCATGCTCAGTCAATGGAACGGGGACCACTCAGATCTCTCACAGAAGATAAATTTGGATTCCCCAACAAGAGTCTAATTCTCATGGTCAGTTTCACAGGACCATCTGTCTCGGGGCACATGCTCTCTGAGGCCTTCCTGGGTGATTGTGACCTGGCTAGGGAGCAGTTTGGGGAGTCGTCTCTTCCAATAAACATCTTGGAACCAGCTTTGGTCCGATTTATCAGATTTTAGTCAGACAACATCACCTCGGTGGCCTACATCAATCACCAGGGAGGACTTGGAGTTCCTTGGCAATGAAGGAGGTGTCTTGCATTCTCCAGTGGGCGGAGACTCACGATTGCCATCTCTCTGCCATCCACATACCAGGGGTGGATTCAATTTTAAGATTGGATATCAGAGCGCCAAACAACGTAGGCAGGGTCTATGGGCAGATAGTCAAATACCAAAGGTAACAATAGGTTGAAATAATATGATTTAATACATAAGATAAAAAAGTTGGTACAATTAAAATTATACAACAATTAGTCATGGATCCATGTTACACTTTAAAATATATATTGAAACAATAGGAACAATTTAAAAATGCTTGTAGAACAATAAATAACAACAACAACAAAAAAAAAATCTAACAAATAATGTCTATCGCTTAAAACTTAAATTCTAATATGTGAATGCTAGGAGCGTTTATGCACACTCTATTTATAAAAACAATGGGTTACAATGCACAGGTGGATAGATTCCAGATTGCTTGAAACCGGTGGATGTGAAATGTAAGTGGCTCCAAATTGGGGTTTTGCATATGTGTTTATCCAAAATTGTGTAACTCCTAACAGGTGGACAAAAAATGTTACAGGAATGTCTAGAACCTGAATTCAAAATATAAGACCTGAGGTTGTGCCTATGTGTTTATCCAAAAAGGGTGTAAATCCTAACAAGTGAAAAAATGTGAGAAAATATTGCAGAGGTGTCTGAACCTTATTTTCAAAATAAACAATGAATTCAAAATAAAACGATATACAAGTGAATTTTTGACAAATCAACTAATGCAAACATAAAGCATAGATAGAACCAAAAAAACAACAGCACAACTTTAACGTGTGTTCAAATGTGTTTCTGCTTGCAAACTGTGATGTGATGTGAACAAATATCTGTTATAAACACTGAATAGTGGCAAAACTTTGTGATTGGATTAAAATTGAACACAGGCTCTAAATTGATACCCTAAAATACAAATCTAAAGGGCTCAGAGTTGCTGAGCTAGATATAAGGGACTTGCTCAAAGAGCCTCGAGATGTTAATTAAAAGAGACCATATAACAACAGTGGGTTAAAAAACGGATGATATAACATAAAATGCTTAAAAGTCCAAATAAATATTCAAATTGGATAATAAGAATCTTGCTATAGTCTGTCTCAATATGGATCCCAACTGCTGATTATGTAGAAATCTTCTTGGGCAGTAGTTAACAAATAATTCCAACTTGCAATGTTGTCCCTTACCTGCCAAAAAAGGAAAGGCAAACAATAGTGCAGATGGCTTCTTAATGTGATCACAATTAAAATACTCCTTACCAGTCAACCGGTTTCGGTCTTCACTGACCTTTCTCAAGACTCGACTCTAGTCTTGAGAAAGGTCAGTGAAGACCGAAACCGGTTGACTGGTAAGGAGTATTTTAATTGTGATCACATTAAGAAGCCATCTGCACTATTGTTTGCCTTTCCTTTTTTGGCAGGTAAGGGACAACATTGCAAGTTGGAATTATTTGTTAACTACTGCCCAAGAAGATTTCTACATAATCAGCAGTTGGGATCCATATTGAGACAGACTATAGCAAGATTCTTATTATCCAATTTGAATATTTATTTGGACTTTTAAGCATTTTATGTTATATCATCCGTTTTTTAACCCACTGTTGTTATATGGTCTCTTTTAATTAACATCTCGAGGCTCTTTGAGCAAGTCCCTTATATCTAGCTCAGCAACTCTGAGCCCTTTAGATTTGTATTTTAGGGTACCAATTTAGAGCCTGTGTTCAATTTTAATCCAATCACAAAGTTTTGCCACTATTCAGTGTTTATAACAGATATTTGTTCACATCACATCACAGTTTGCAAGCAGAAACACATTTGAACACACGTTAAAGTTGTGCTGTTGTTTTTTTTGGTTCTATCTATGCTTTATGTTTGCATTAGTTGATTTGTCAAAAATTCACTTGTATATCGTTTTATTTTGAATTCATTGTTTATTTTGAAAATAAGGTTCAGACACCCCTGCAATATTTTTCTCACATTTTTTCACTTGTTAGGATTTACACCCTTTTTGGATAAACACATAGGCACAACCTCAGGTCTTATATTTTGAATTCAGGTTCTAGACATTCCTGTAACATTTTTTGTCCACCTGTTAGGAGTTACACAATTTTGGATAAACACATATGCAAAACCCCAATTTGGAGCCACTTACATTTCACATCCACCGGTTTCAAGCAATCTGGAATCTATCCACCTGTGCATTGTAACCCATTGTTTTTATAAATAGAGTGTGCATAAACGCTCCTAGCATTCACATATTAGAATTTAAGTTTTAAGCGATAGAAATTATTTGTTAGATTTTTTTTTTTTATTATTATTTTTTTTTTTTTTGTTATTTATTGTTCTACAAGCATTTTTAAATTGTTCCTATTGTTTCAGTATATATTTTAAAGTGTAACATGGATCCATGACTAATTGTTGTATAATTTTAATTGTACCAACTTTTTTATCTTATGTATTAAATCATATTATTTCAACCTATTATTACCTTTGGTATTTGACTATCTGCCCATAGACCCTGCCTACGTTGTTTGGCGCTCTGATATCCAATCTTAAAATTGAATCCACCCTTGGCAACTAGGTGCCAATTTATTAGAGCTGGAGGTCTGTTGCGTTATAGTTGGCGCTTAGTTATCACCTTTCCACACATACCAGGGGTGGACAACTGGGAGGCGGATTTTCTAAGCAGGCAGACTTTTCATCCCGTGTAGTGGGCTCTCCACCCAAAGGTTTTCATAATGATAACTCTCAGGTGGGGGGTTCCGGAGTTGTATTTGATGGCGTCTCGTCAAAACGCCAAGCTTCCAAGGTACGGTTCAAGGTCAAGAGATCCTCAAGCCGTTCGTATAGATGCCCTAGCGGTTCCTTGGAGCTTCAATCTAGCATACCTGTTTCCTCCATTTGCGTTGCTTCCACGAGTAATTGCTCGCATCAAACAGGAGAGAGCTTCTGTAATTCTAATAACTTCTGCATGGCTGGATCTAGGATCTGGTTCGTGGATCTGGTGAACATGTCATCTCTTTCGCTGTGGAGGCTACCTTTCAGGAAGGACCTACTACTTCAGGGTCCCTTTCTTCATCCAGATCTGGTTTCTCTGAAGCTAATTGCTTGGAGATTGAAAATTTGGCTAGATGTGGCTTCACTGAGAAAGTCATAGATATTATGCTTCAGGCTCGTAAACCGGTTACTCACAGAATTTACCATAGGGTATGGTGTAAATACCTTCATTGGTGTTAATCAAAAGGTTTTTCTTGGAACAAAGTAAGGGTTCATCAAATTTTGGCTTTTCTTCAGGAGGGCCTGGAGATGGGTTTGTCAGTCAGTACTTTGTAGTGTCAGATTTCTGCTCTATCTATTCTTCTGCATAAACGTCTGGCAGTTCTGCCAGATGTTCAGTCTTTTGTTCAGGCCTTGGTCAGAATCAGGCCTATGTTTAAATTTGTTGCTCCTCCTTGGAGTCTTAACCTTGTTCTTAAAGTTTTGCAGCAAGCTCCGTTGCATTTTGTTAGTATTAAATTACTATCTTGGAAGGTTTTGTTTCTTCTTGCTATTTCTTCTGCTTGCAGAGTTTCCGAACTTTCACCTCTGCAGTGTGATTCCGCTTACCTTATTTTCCATGCTGATAAAGCAGCCCTTAGTACATAGCTGGGGTTTCTCTCTAAGGTAGTGTCGATTCGCAATATTAATCAGGAAATTGTTGTTCCTTCTTTTTTTCCTAACCCTTCTTCCCAGAAGGAACAACTTTTGCATAACTTGGATGTTGTGCGTGCTCTTAAGTTTTACCTTCAAGCAACTAAAGATTTCTAGCAGACTTCTGCCCTGTTTATTGTTTTCTCTGTTAAGTGTAGGGGTCAGAAGGCCACTTCTTCCACTCTTTATCTCTGGTTGAGAAGTGTTATCCATTTAGCTTATGAAACACCTGGACAGCAGCCTCCTGAGAGAATTACGGCTCTTTCCACTAGAGCTGTTTCATCTTCATGGACTTTTAAAAATGAAGCTTCTGTGGAGCAAATCTGTAAGGCGGCCACTTGGTCCTCTATTCATACTTTTTCCAAATTCTACAAATTTTATACTTTTGCCTCAGCTGAGGCTTCTTTTGGGAGGAAGGTTCGGTGGTGCCTTCAGTTTAGGTCCGCCTATCTTGTTCTCCCTCCCTATTCATTCTGTGTCCTCTAGCTTGGGTATTGGTTTCCACTAGTAATTAGAATGTTTTGTGGACTCTCCATGCCATAGGAAAGAAAACAAAATTTATGCTTACCTGATAAATGTATTTATTTCCCGGCATGGAGAGTCCACGACCCACCCTTATTCAAATTCAGACGTAAGTTTTGTTGTCTAGTCCTCAGGCACCACTATACCCTTGTGTTATCTTCTTTTTCCGTTTCCCTTCGGCTGAATGACTGGGGGTTATGGGTAAGGGAAGTGATAATTAACAGTTCTGCTGGGGTGCTCTTTGCCTTCTTCTGCTGGCCAGGAGTGAATATACCACTAGTAATTAGAATGTTTCGTGGACTCCCCATGCCCGGAAATAAATAAATTTATCAGGTAAGCGTACATTTTGTTTTTTATTTGAAGGAAATGGCTGCAACTTATCTTCTAAAATGGAATGCTAACAGTGCTCAAACTGTAAATCATGAAACCGATTTTAATAATGTAGCCGTAAAAATGTTGTACGCCTTCCTGATTGGATTTCAAAAGGAAACACACCTTTGGGATCGTTTTCTTTTTTTCAAACGGAATTACACCTTTGGGACAAGAATTCCAATGATGTAGCTAAAAAAAACCTGTTAACCACACTGTTGTGAATAGGTTTTGGCTTTACAGTTATGAAGGTGCAATCACCAGATCCTGTTCACTAATCCTGTTTGAAAGACTGCTCTTGGGAATGTGTAAAGCCTGGTTATGAAGACAACTGTGCTGAAAGTGACAATCACGACAATTAGAGTGTGATTTATAAATAGTCATTTAAAGAAAGTGATTGCTACACACCATTACTAGATGTTGGGATCCTGAAGATCCCTTTATCTGTTTATGATATAACATATCAAACCCATATAAACATGTAAATGTACATATACATAATTGTGTATCCTGCCCACTGCAGACGGACTATACAATATTGATGAATAGAACTTTGTTGAATGTAGAATATGTATACAAATACACCTCTAAAATGTTGAATTTGGCCATTTGAGAGTGTTTTGCTTGTGTGCAGCATACTAGAATTATTTCATATTATCTTGGAATACTTACAACAATGTCAAAAAGGCTAGTTTAGGACAGTATCATGTGACTATAGATTTTAATTTGATGAGTGTAAAATGGTCTTGAAAACCTGTTGAAAAGCAAAGAGAAAATGGATTGTGATATTACAAAAAATATTTTTTCTATGAGCTTGAGACGCATTTCTGTCTTAAAAAAATGGCCAGTAGACTGTGCTATATCCCAAATGCTATATAAGCATGCAAATATATTTGCCAAGTTTTGGTCATTTCTATATGAGCTCTAATATATAGCTGTATAAAAACCAAATATTTATTGTCTGCAGTGTCTGTGGATATAGAAATGAGATATTCTTGATCTTAAAGGGCCATAATACCAAAATGTTTAAACACTTGAAAGTGATGCAGCATAGCTGTAAAAAGCTGACTAGAAAATATCTCCTGAACATCTCTATGTAAAAAAGAAAGATATTTTACCTCAAAAGTTCCTCAGTAGCCACCTCCCATTGTAAAGGATTTCTAAGCAGCATTTTAGTGTGTTTGTCCTGGGACATCTGTAAGGATTAGCCTCGTAAACTCTCATATTATTTCCCCAATTAGGTAAAGGAAGCTTACTATGAAATCTCATGAGAGTTAAGTCAAATCTCATGAGATTACAGTAAGAGTTCATGACCTCAGCACTGCTGATGCTGATTGGCTGCTGTTCATTTCTTCAATTTTTTTTTATTTTTACCTGCAGCTGGGAGCAGGTGAAGTATAACTTTTTACACAGAACTTACTCTGCTGAGCTGAGGAGATTGTGAGGTAAAATATCTTCCTTTTTTACATAGAGATGCTCAGGTGATATTTTCCTGTCAGCTTTTTACAGTTATACTGCATCAGTTTCAAGTGATTTAGCATATGAGTATTAATGTCCCTTTAATGGATGCTTGATAAGTTTTATATTTTTAGTTTTACATTTCACATTGACACAGAAAAGCTGTTGGTTATAATAGACACAGAGTAAATGTGCTTACAAGGAAACTGTCCGTGGGGGGATTTTTTTTTTTTTTTTGTAGGTCTCTGAGTTTTTAGGACATTTTAGTCTGAGCTCTGTTACTATTAAAAGGACAATAAAATGAATTGTGTGACATATGAAGTTCAGCAGGAAAGAACAATGCTCAGTGTTGTTTTGGGATACTTAGCAATTATGATTGCAGGTATCCATTTGTTTTTACATTATTCTTTTTTGTTTTTTTAAGTGAACTCAATATATAACAAATTAACATTGTCGATACAGAAAATATTTTGTGTATACAACAAATAATGTATAAGGTGTGAGCAAAAAATAACAAACGATTACATTTCGTAATATCATCCAGTAATATTCAATAATATGTAGTAATGCATTTGCATTATAAAGTATACAGATTTCCATGTTATTATTTATTTTAATAATATTAAAATCACAAAAAGATGTTCTATTGATATCCTTTGTTGAAAAGCATGCCTAGGTAGGCTCAGGAGCTGCTAGTTAATGGCTGAACATATATGGCTCATGTTATTGGCTCACCCATGTGCATTGTTGTTTCTTCAGCAAAGGATATCAAGGTAATTAACAAATTCGTTAAAAGAAGTAAATTGGAATCTTCTTAGAAATTGCATTCTCTAGCTATATTATTAAAGAAAATTCTGGGTTTCATGTCCCTTTAATATTCTAATGTACTTTTCTAATCCTCTATTTTTTATTCTAGTGTTAGCCTTTGACTTTAAGTGTCATATGTACTATTATATTTTCCTAAATATGTATCCAGGTCAATATAACATTCAAATTCAATATAAAGGTTATTTCAATCTGGTGATGAAAATAGCATCAGCGCTGCTCACAAAATTGAATTTCGGCTATTTTTTCTGCCTTACCTTCATTATCATGCTAAATTTCATGAAAATAGCTTCAGTGGTTTTCCATGGTACCCTTGACTAAACATCTTTATATGGTTTTGTCACATTTTTCTGGCAAAGAATGGAATCAGTTTGTGCTTAAAATTTTAATAGTAACACCCAATCACAATTACAGTTAGGATGTTTGTTTTCATCTGATTTTTCTGAAATTTAGCATGAAGATAGATGTTACATATTTATGCCCCTTTTAAAGCGTTCAAAAAAGTCCAGTTTTCACTTTCACGCTAACTCAACTACTGCAAAAATCTGAAGTTAAAATATCGAGTGTGCCTTCACTTATTACCCTATACAAGTCAATAAAGAAAAAAACCTAACACCCCAATCTCACGCAAACACGATCACATATTCTCATTTGTGCTAGCCCGACATGAATATATGAATATTTCACATTCCATTGTTCTACAGGGAGTGCAGAATTATTAGGCAAGTTGTATTTTTGAGGATTAATTTTATTATTGAACAACAACCATGTTCTCAATGAACCCAAAAAACTCATTAATATCAAAGCTGAATATTTTTGGAAGTAGTTTTTAGTTTGTTTTTAGTTTTAGCTATTTAAGGGGGATATCTGTGTGTGCAGGTGACTATTACTGTGCATAATTATTAGGCAACTTAACAAAAAACAAATATATACCCATTTCAATTATTTATTTTTACCAGTGAAACCAATATAACATCTCAGCATTCACAAATATACATTTCTGACATTCAAAAACAAAACAAAAACAAATCAGTGACCAATATAGCCACCTTTCTTTGCAAGGACACTCAAAAGCCTGCCATCCATGGATTCTGTCAGTGTTTTGATCTGTTCACCATCAACATTGCGTGCAGCAGCAACCACAGCCTCCCAGACACTGTTCAGAGAGGTGTACTGTTTTCCCTCCTTGTAAATCTCACATTTGATGATGGACCACAGGTTCTCAATGGGGTTCAGATCAGGTGAACAAGGAGGTCATGTCATTAGATTTTCTTCTTTTATACCCTTTCTTGCCAGCCACGCTGTGGAGTACTTGGACGCGTGTGATGGAGCATTGTCCTGCATGAAAATCATGTTTTTCTTGAAGGATGCAGACTTCTTCCTGTACCACTGCTTGAAGAAGGTGTCTTCCAGAAACTGGCAGTAGGACTGGGAGTTGAGCTTGACTCCATCCTCAACCCGAAAAGGCCCCACAAGCTCATCTTTGATGATACCAGCCCAAACCAGTACTCCACCTCCACCTTGCTGGCGTCTGAGTCGGACTGGAGCTCTCTGCCCTTTACCAATCCAGCCACGGGCCCATCCATCTGGCCCATCAAGACTCACTCTCATTTCATCAGTCCATAAAACCTTAGAAAAATCAGTCTTGAGATATTTCTTGGCCCAGTCTTGACGTTTCAGCTTGTGTGTCTTGTTCAGTGGTGGTCGTCTTTCAGCCTTTCTTACCTTGGCCATGTCTCTGAGTATTGCACACCTTGTGCTTTTGGGCACTCCAGTGATGTTGCAGCTCTGAAATATGGCCAAACTGGTGGCAAGTGGCATCTTGGCAGCTGCACGCTTGACTTTTCTCAGTTCATGGGCAGTTATTTTGCGCCTTGGTTTTTCCACACGCTTCTTGCGACCCTGTTGACTATTTTGAATGAAACGCTTGATTGTTCGATGGTCACGCTTCAGAAGCTTTGCAATTTTAAGAGTGCTGTATCCCTCTGCAAGATATCTCACTATTTCTTTCATGTAATTAACAAGAGTCCATGAGCTAGTGACGTATGGGATATACATTCCTACCAGGAGGGGCAAAGTTTCCCAAACCTTAAAATGCCTATAAATACACCCCTCACCACACCCACAAATCAGTTTTACAAACTTTGCCTCCAAGGGAGGTGGTGAAGTAAGTTTGTGCTAGATTCTACGTTGATATGCGCTCCGCAGCAAGTTGGAGCCCGGTTTTCCTCTCAGCGTGCAGTGAATGTCAGAGGGATGTGAAGAGAGTATTGCCTATTGAATGCAGTGATCTCCTTCTACGGGGTCTATTTCATAAGGTTCTCTGTTATCGGTCGTAGAGATTCATCTCTTACCTCCCTTTTCAGATCGACGATATACTCTTATATTTACCATTACCTCTACTGATTCTCGTTTCAGTACTGGTTTGGCTTTCTACAAACATGTAGATGAGTGTCCTGGGGTAAGTAAGTCTTATTTTCTGTGACACTCTAAGCTATGGTTGGGCACTTTATTTATAAAGTTCTAAATATATGTATTCAAACATTTATTTGCCTTGACTCAGAATGTTCAACTTTCCTTATTTTCAGACAGTCAGTTTCATATTTGGGATTATGCATTGAATTATCATATTTTTTCTTACCTCAAAAATTTGACTTTTTTCCCTGTGGGCTGTTAGGCTCGCGGGGGCTGAAAATGCTTCATTTTATTGCGTCATTCTTGGCGCGGACTTTTTTGGCGCAAAAATTCTTTTCCGTTTCCGGCGTCATACGTGTCGCCGGAAGTTACGTCATTTTTTGACGTTATTTTGCGCCAAAAATGTCGGCGTTCCGGATGTGGCGTCATTTTTGGCGCCAAAAGCATTTAGGCGCCAAATAATGTGGGCGTCTTATTTGGCGCTAAAAAAATGGGCATCGCTTTTGTCTCCACATTATTTCAGTCTCATTTTTCATTTGCTTCTGGTTGCTAGAAGCTTGATATTTGGCATTCTTTCCCATTCCTGAAACTGTCTTATAAGGAATTTGATCTATTTTGCTTTATATGTTGTTTTTTCTCTTACATATTGCAAGATGTCTCACGTTGCATCTGAGCCAGAAGATACTACAGGAAAATCACTGCCTGCTGGATCTACCAAAGCTAAGTGTATCTGCTGTAAATTTTTGGTAGCTATTCCTCCAGCTGTTGTTTGTAATAATTGTCATGACAAACTTGTTAAAGCAGATAATATTTCCTTTAGTAATGTACCATTGCCTGTTGCAGTTCCCTCAACATCTAAGGTGCAGAATGTTCCTGATAACATAAGAGATTTTGTTTCTGAATCCATAAAGAAGGCTTTGTCTGTTATTTCTCCTTCTAGTAAACGTAAAAAGTTTTTTAAATCTTCTCTCTCTACAGATGAATTTTTAAATGAACACCATCATTCTGATTCTTTGGACTCTTCTGGTTCAGAGGATTCTATCTCAGAGATTGATGCTGATAAATCTTCATATTTATTTAAGATGGAATTTATTCGCTCTTTACTTAAAGAAGTACTAATTGCTTTAGAAATAGAGGATTCTAGTCCTCTTGATACTAATTCTATACGTTTGGATAAGGTTTTTAAAGCTCCTGCGGTTATTCCAGAAGTTTTTCCTGTTTCTAATGCTATTTCTGCAGTGATTTCCAAAGAATGGGATAAATTGGGTAATTCATTTACTCCTTCTAAACGTTTTAAGCAATTATATCCTGTTCCGCCTGACAGGTTAGAATTTTGGGACAAAATCCCTAAAGTTGATGGGGCTATTTCTACCCTTGCTAAACGTACTACCATTCCTACGTCAGATGGTACCTCGTTTAAGGATCCTTTAGATAGAAAAATTGAATCCTTTCTAAGAAAAGCTTATCTGTGTTCAGGTAATCTTCTTAGACCTGCTATATCATTGGCTGATGTTGCTGCAGCTTCAACTTTTTGGTTGGAAACCCTAGCGCAACAAGTAGCAAATCGTGATTCTCATGATATTATTATTCTTCTTCAGCATGCTAATAATTTTATCTGTGATGCCATTTTTGATATTATTAGAGTTGATGTTAGGTTTATGTCTCTAGCTATCTTAGCCAGAAGAGCTTTATGGCTTAAGACTTGGAATGCTGATATGGCTTCTAAATCAACTCTACTTTCCATTTCTTTCCAGGGAAACAAATTATTTGGTTCTCAGTTGGATTCTATTATTTCAACTGTTACTGGTGGGAAAGGAACTTTTTTACCACAGGATAAAAAATCTAAAGGTAAAAACAGGGCTAACAATCATTTTCGTTCCTTTCGTTTCAACAAAGAACAAAAGCCTGATCCTTCGTCCTCAGGAGCAGTTTCAGTTTGGAAACCATCTCCAGTCTGGAATAAATCCAAGCCTGCTAGAAAGGCAAAGCCTGCTTCTAAGTTCACATGAAGGTACGGCCCTCATTCCAGTTCAGCTGGTAGGGGGCAGGTTACGTTTTTTCAAAGAAATTTGGATCAATTCTGTTCACAATCTTTGGATTCAGAGCATTGTTTCAGAAGGGTACAGAATTGGTTTCAAGATGAGACCTCCTGCAAAGAGATTTTTTCTTTCCCGTGTCCCAGTAAATCCAGTGAAAGCTCAAGCATTTCTGAATTGTGTTTCAGATCTAGAGTTGGCTGGAGTAATTATACCAGTTCCAGTTCCGGAACAGGGGATGGGGTTTTATTCAAATCTCTTCATTGTACCAAAGAAGGAGAATTCCTTCAGACCAGTTCTGGATCTAAAATTATTGAATCGTTATGTAAGGATACCAACGTTCAAGATGGTAACTGTAAGGACTATATTGCCTTTTGTTCAGCAAGGGAATTATATGTCCACAATAGATTTACAGGATGCATATCTGCATATTCCGATTCATCCAGATCATTTTCAGTTCCTGAGATTCTCTTTTCTAGACAAGCATTACCAATTTGTGGCTCTACCGTTTGGCCTTGCTACAGCTCCAAGAATTTTCACAAAGATTCTCGGTGCCCTTCTGTCTGTAATCAGAGAACAGGGTATTGTGGTATTTCCTTATTTGGACGATATCTTGGTACTTGCTCAGTCTTTACATTTAGCAGAGTCTCATACGAATCGACTTGTGTTGTTTCTTCAAGATCATGGTTGGAGGATCAATTTACCAAAAAGTTCTTTGATTCCTCAAACAAGGGTAACCTTTCTGGGTTTCCAGATAGATTCAGTGTCCATGACTCTGTCTTTAACAGACAAGAGACGTCTAAAATTGATTACAGCTTGTCGAAACCTTCAGTCTCAATCATTCCCTTCGGTAGCCTTATGCATGGAAATTCTAGGTCTTATGACTGCTGCATCGGACGCGATCCCCTTTGCTCGTTTTCACATGCGACCTCTTCAGCTCTGTATGCTGAACCAATGGTGCAGGGATTACACGAAGATATATCAATTAATATCTTTAAAACCGATTGTTCGACACTCTCTAACGTGGTGGACAGATCACCATCGTTTAATTCAGGGGGCTTCTTTTGTTCTTCCGACCTGGACTGTAATTTCAACAGATGCAAGTCTCACAGGTTGGGGAGCTGTGTGGGGATCTCTGACGGCACAGGGAGTTTGGGAATCTCAGGAGGTGAGATTACCGATCAATATTTTGGAACTCCGTGCAATTTTCAGAGCTCTTCAGTTTTGGCCTCTTCTGAAGAGAGAATCGTTCATTTGTTTTCAGACAGACAATGTCACAACTGTGGCATACATCAATCATCAAGGAGGGACTCACAGTCCTCTGGCTATGAAAGAAGTATCTCGAATTTTGGTTTGGGCGGAATCCAGCTCCTGTCTAATCTCTGCGGTTCATATCCCAGGTGTAGACAATTGGGAAGCGGATTATCTCAGTCGCCAAACGTTGCATCCGGGCGAATGGTCTCTTCACCCAGAGGTATTTCTTCAGATTGTTCAAATGTGGGGGCTTCCAGAGATAGATCTGATGGCCTCTCATCTAAACAAGAAACTTCCCAGGTATCTGTCCAGATCCCGGGATCCTCAGGCGGAGGCAGTGGATGCATTATCACTTCCTTGGAAGTATCATCCTGCCTATATCTTTCCGCCTCTAGTTCTTCTTCCAAGAGTAATCTCCAAGATTCTGAGGGAATGCTCGTTTGTTCTGCTAATAGCTCCGGCATGGCCTCACAGGTTTTGGTATGCGGATCTTGTCCGGATGGCATCTTGCCAACCATGGACTCTTCCGTTAAGACCAGACCTTCTATCGCAAGGTCCTTTTTTCCATCCGGATCTGAAATCCTTAAATTTAAAGGTATGGAGATTGAACGCTTGATTCTTAGTCAAAGAGGTTTCTCTGACTCTGTGATTGATACTATGTTACAGGCTCGTAAATCTGTATCTAGAGAGATATATTATAGAGTCTGGAAGACTTATATTTCTTGGTGTCTTACTCATCATTTTTCTTGGTATTCTTTTAGAATTCCGAGAATATTACAATTTCTTCAGGATGGTTTAGATAAGGGTTTGTCCGCAAGTTCCTTGAAAGGACAAATCTCTGCTCTTTCTGTTCTTTTTCACAGAAAGATTGCTATTCTTCCTGATATTCATTGTTTTGTACAAGCTTTGGTTCGTATAAAACCTGTCATTAAGTCAATTTCTCCTCCATGGAGTTTGAATTTGGTTCTGGGAGCTCTTCAAGCTCCTCCGTTTGAACCTATGCATTCATTGGACATTAAATTGCTTTCTTGGAAAGTTTTGTTCCTTTTGGCCATCTCTTCTGCCAGAAGAGTTTCTGAATTATCTGCTCTTTCTTGTGAGTCTCCTTTTCTGATTTTTCATCAGGATAAGGCGGTGTTGCGAACTTCTTTTGAATTTTTACCTAAGGTTGTGAATTCCAACAACATTAGTAGAGAAATCGTGGTTCCTTCATTATGTCCTAATCCTAAGAATTCTAAGGAGAAATCGTTACATTCTTTGGATGTTGTTAGAGCTTTGAAATATTATGTTGAAGCTACTAAATCTTTCCGAAAGACTTCTAGTCTATTTGTCATCTTTTCTGGTTCTAGAAAAGGCCAGAAAGCTTCTGCCATTTCTTTGGCATCCTGGTTGAAATCTTTAATTCATCTTGCCTATGTTAAATCGGGTAAGACTCCGCCTCAGAGGATTACAGCTCATTCTACTAGGTCAGTTTCTACTTCCTGGGCGTTTAGGAATGAAGCTTCAGTTGATCAGATTTGCAAAGCAGCGACTTGGTCCTCTTTGCATACTTTTACTAAATTCTACCATTTTGATGTATTCTCTTCTTCTGAAGCAGTTTTTGGTAGAAAGGTACTTCAGGCAGTGGTTTCGGTTTGAATCTTCTGCTTATGTTTTTCATTAAACTTTATTTTGGGTGTGGATTATTTTCAGCAGGAATTGGCTGTCTTTATTTTATCCCTCCCTCTCTAGTGACTCTTGTGTGGAAAGATCCACATCTTGGGTATTCATTATCCCATACGTCACTAGCTCATGGACTCTTGTTAATTACATGAAAGAAAACATAATTTATGTAAGAACTTACCTGATAAATTCATTTCTTTCATATTAACAAGAGTCCATGAGGCCCACCCTTTTTTGTGGTGGTTATGATTTTTTTGTATAAAGCACAATTATTCCAATTCCTTATTTTATATGCTTCGCACTTTTTTTCTTATCACCCCACTTCTTGGCTATTCGTTAAACTGATTTGTGGGTGTGGTGAGGGGTGTATTTATAGGCATTTTAAGGTTTGGGAAACTTTGCCCCTCCTGGTAGGAATGTATATCCCATACGTCACTAGCTCATGGACTCTTGTTAATATGAAAGAAATGAATTTATCAGGTAAGTTCTTACATAAATTATGTTTTTTGACTTTTCTGAACCTGTCAAGTCCTTCTTTTGACCCATTTTGCCAAAGGAAAGGAAGTTGCCTTATAATTATGCACACCTGATATAGGGTGTTGATGTCATTAGACCACACCCCTTCTCATTACAGAGATGCACATCACCTAATATGCTTAATTGATAGTAGGCTTTCGAGCCTATACAGCTTGGAGTAAGACAACATGCATAAAGAGGATGATGTGGTCAAAATACTCATTTGCCTAATAATTCTGCACTCCCTGTATATATATATATATAGGGTTAATGTATTGTAGTGCAGTGATTACCTATCACCTCCCTGATCCCTCCCTAAGCACTATCTTCCCTCCCATTGGCCACCATCATCTTCCACCATCTTAGGTACTGGCAGACAGTATTATGTATATATTTACTTATTTTCTGTTGTGTAGGGATCCCCCCTCATCCTCCCTGATCCCTCTGAAATGACTCTCTTCCCTCCCCCACTGCATCTTCATATTTGTTACTAGCAATATGACAGTGTGCAGTCTTGGGGTTAGGGATTGTGTTTGTTTATTAATTTATTTTTTTATTTTTTGTAATGTATTGTTCCTTACCCTCCCCACCTTTCCCTTTATGCAATCTCACTGTAGCTCCCCACCCCTCTTATATCCCCTTTTCTCTTTTATAAACACCTATCCTTCCCTCTCACCTTCCAAAAATTAGGGCCAAACTGGAGATAAAAAGCAGCCCTAGAAAAATATGAAGACCATGCCCAATTTGTCTCAAAGGGGTTTACTGGGATACCCCTTCCCCCAATATTTGTTTTAAGAATTCAATTATATAAGTTTGTATTTAAAAAATCACCCACCTGGAAATCTCCTGGTAGGCCAATCCGGCCTTCCCAAAAATGTTTCTGTAGTGTAACGCAGCATGCAAGTGTTGGACATAGGTACTAAGTCAAAACAGTACACTGGGCAAAATGCTGTGTGACTTAGTATCTACGTCCAAAAGGCACAAGGTGTTAAAAAATAAAATGTGAACTTGTGAAAGTATAAATCAAACCTGATCCTTACACTCAAATGTTAAAAGGCAACCAACCTAAGAATCTCTAAATTAACACTGAGCTCCTGTTCTGGGTAGAGGATGAGATACTTTGTTATAGTATTGTGGTTTGATTTAGTTTTTTGGAAAATCCATTTTTTTTTTTCTAATATACGTTGAAAGAACAGCATTTGATGATGTTTCAGTAATTGCTGTGTTTAGCTTACTTGGCCTGTAATAGTTCTTGTTAGTCTGGGAATAGAGAACATAGACAGGCAGACAGACACTGTAGGTAGATACTTAAATGCAAAAAAAAAGTTAATCTTTCCCTAAATACACTACATGCAAGCACAATTTAATAAAAAAACATTGCAGAATTGTATTATTTAATTGATCAACATCATCATTTGCAATTTGTTTAAGGGGGAACACAATGTTTAACGGGACAGTCATCGTTATTTATTTTAAAGGCTTTTTATATTTATTTACCCTGGTAAAGCCTCTTAGAGGGGAGTACAACAATTTTTCAAATAAATCATTTTACTACAAAATGAGTGGCCTTATTTCATATTTGAAGGTCTACCTTCAGTTGGGTGGCCTTATTTAACAGTTGAAGGGCTACCTTTTAGTAAAGTTATTAATTATAAACATTTCTGTTCTCAGGTAGGCTACACCTCAATATGCATTATCAAAAAAGTAAATATAATAAGCCTTTGAAATAACTAATGTTTTCTGTCCCTTTAAGTTTTAAATTTCATGATTCACATATCGCACACAATTAAAAAAACAAAAAACTTTTCAATGAACATCCATTATCTAAACATGCACAATATTTTTATATGCACACTTTCTGAGGCACAAGCTCCTAATGAGCATGTGCAAGATTTACAGACTATACATATATTAATTGTCTGATTGACTGATGACTGTCACATGATGCAGTGGGAAGGAAAATAAAACTGAAAAAGTGAAATTTGTCAGAAAAAAAAATCTTCTTGTGAAAATCAAACTAAATTATTTTGCATTGTCTATTTATTATGCATTTATTGATTGTTATTCTGCTGTTTTTAGTGGTCCTTTATCAGAAAGTTTTCACTTGCATATGCCAAAGAGATAAGAACATGCCACATAAAAGTCAGTTTCTCTATTACCTAGGCCAGTGTTTTTCAACCAGTGTGCCGTGGCACACTAGTGTGCCGTGAGAGATCCTCAGGTGTGCCACGGCAGACTGACAACAGTGTGACATATTTTTTAAACTTGGCTTGTTTTTTACTCCCAGTGCGGGGGTAGTTTGTAGGAGGCATGGCATAACAGCACAATACATACAGTATGTGTGTGTTTGTGTGTATGTGTATATATATATGCTGTATTAGGCTACAATGTGTGATTTTTTTTAAAATTTTGGGATGGTGGTGTGCCACAGGATTTTTTAATGTAAAAAAGTGTGCCACGGCAAGAAAAAGGTTAAAAATCACTGACCTAGGCAATATAAATGCTTGATAAACACTGTATACAGATGAAAAGTTGTTAATCTATTATAGATGCAAATAAACACTGCACAACGAAGAACTGTGAATCTCCTTGTAAATTTTAGTCTAGCTACAAAGCCAGTATGAATTTAGAATGAAACAAAACAATTATTTTTTAATACATAAAATATCTCAAAACAGATAAACAAAATTTCTTGAAATTTTCTAATATTTGTGGTTGGCAAAATTTAATCTAAATTGGTTATTGCAAAATAGATTAACAATCATTTAATAATTATTCTTTTAATACCAAATTTAAATTGGGTATTGCAAAATACATTTAGAATGATTTAAAACATTAGGCTTTTAATGGAATGAAAATAATAATGGCAGTTGTAGGTACTTAACAGCCTATTTAGGGCCAGAGTATGAGTGGAGCGCAAAATTGCGCTTTCACAAGCGCGATATTTGCGCTTCACTCAGTAATACCGGCACATGCAAATGTGAGCTGGTATCACAGGTTCAGCACAATGCGAATGAGACCTCACGTTCGCATTGCAGGGAATCTTTGCGCTCACGAGAGTACGTTTCCGTAGGCTCCAATGGGAGCCTGGTTCTCATGCCGTGAGACACGGCAGATAACCTAGCGCAGTGAAGAGGGTAAGTCACGCAGCGGTGGGCACAGCATTTTAAATGTATATGAATATATTCATATATATTTATGTGTTTATATGTGCAATGTAAAGGCACTTTTCAATGCCGTTTTTTTTTTTCTTCTAACCTCACATCCCCTCACTTTAACCCTTTATAACTGCTATGTGCAGTTATTTAATAATGGTCATTTTTTTGTATTGTAAAAACAAACACTTAATTTTGGGGGCAATTGGGGGACATTTTTTAAGTTAACCAGAGGTTTGATCTCTAGTTAATTTTTGGGGCTCTAATTGCTACCTTGAGCTTGTGGTAGCATTAACCAGCCACTTGTAATGGCTGGTTATTCATTGTGCGCCCGTAAACAGGCAAATGTGACCGTTAATGGGAGCACAATACATTTGCGCACCACTTGTAACCTAGCCCTTAGTGTTGTACTTTTTTTTTATTGCACAAGTTGTGTTTACTCTGCGCTGGGAAACAAAATACCAATATGTCAGTGGGAAAAGGAGATTCCTCTTTCTCCAGACAATACACAAAACACAGTAGTACCTAATCAAAAAATGAGAAGGATACTAAAAACCCACGGCGCTGTGATGCACAGCTCAAATTGGTGAATAATAAACCTATATAGTATATGACAAATGTCAGAGTCAGAAATACCAAAGCTAATAAAAATGGCAATAAAATATAATTGGCCCCAAAGAAAAGGAGATAAGAATAAAAAATAATAAATATAAAAGGTAGTTTATTACATATATTATCAGAAAATTAATATAAATACATTTAAGTAAATACGCTGATCAGACGTTAACAAGCATAGTATCCAACAGTCGTAGTAAAAACAAATACGGATAAAAACAAGTACACAAACATAAAAATATTAAAATCAATGAAGAGAGGAATCCGGTGTCAGATTCCTCTCTTCATTGATTTTAATATTTTTATGTTTGTGTACTTCTCATTTTTTGATTAGGTACTATTGTGTTTTGACTTTTTTTTATTTCCTTTTCCAAATTTGGTAATACCTTGACAGCATCTAACTAATTACAAGCTCATACCTATATACATTAAATGGTTTTCAGTTTACTGTGGATTATCTGTCACTTTTCAATGGGAAAATTAGACATGGTCATAAAATGCTCTCAGATATATGTACAGTAATATAATCAGGCTGACATTATATGTTTCAAAATTCTTTCACTAAATGTTTAATGAAGCTGCAAGATTCGCCCACACCAAGTATGTCTTGAGAGTTTATCACTTCACGTCTGACCCTAAGGATCATCTCACCTTTTCTCCGCCCACACACCTTCCCTCTTATTATTTGTGTGAAACATCTGCTTCATTCTCTACCACGCAATTAAATTACAAATTTCTGTTACAGACCTTTATAGTAAGAATCTGTTTGGTGGTTTGTTTGTTTGTTTTTTTGTTTGTTTTTTTTTACTTTTTCTCTCAGTGCAGACATTAAATAGCTGCTTCTCCTTATATATTTCAGGTCATAAAATGATATATTGGCCCATATTTATCAAGCTCCGTACTGAGCTTGAAGGGCCGTGTTTCTGGCGAGTCTTCAGACTCGCCAGAAACATAAGTTATGAAGCAGCGGTCTAAAGACCGCTGCTCCATAACCCTGTCCGCCTGCTCTGAGCAGGCGGACAGAGATCGCCGGAAATCAACGCGATCGAGTACGATCGGGTTGATTGACACCCCCTGCAGGCGGCCGATTGGCCGCGAGTCAGCAGGGGGCGGCGTTGCACCACCAGCTCTTGTGAGCTGCTGATGCAATGTTAAATGCGGAGAGCATATTGCTCTCCGCATTTAGCGAGGTGGATCAGGTCCACAAGACCTTTAATAAATAGAGGCCATAGTGTATACTTTCTGAGTCGACCAGTCTAGTAATGACAGTCCTTTTTTTAAGGTATTGCTTCCTAGTGCCATTACTGCAAATTTATTCTAATGTATTCATCATTGAATAGACTAAATTATGTGACATGGAACATAAAAATTATATAATATTACTTATATTTTCTTTTTTCATTTATTTTTTGTCATCAAGGAATAATATGGCACACCATTTCCCAAAACTACATATAATACCATCGTCATTATTACATAATGTTTTTTCTCCAATTTACTTTCTTCCTGCAATTACAATCTCTCAGAAGAAGAACCATAAAAATTCAGCACACTGAAGACACAAAGACTTATATGTATCCCTTGTCTCTTGGTATAGTATGCTCTCATTTTATAAGAACATTTCCAGGGTTTGTATTGTAAGAATCATCACATGGAGAGCTTTTGCAACCCACTTCTTTTTCAGGGGCATTCTAAAAATTGCCCTGATGAAAAGACTGCTGATACATAAAGCAATATTTTGGTAAAGGTAGATTTCATGACTTGAAACTGCAAAATGTTTTTGATAGTTGCTATATAATTGTTTTACTTTTATTGTACAAACATTTTTCTCCATATGCAAATTTATCCTACCGTTTGTTTCAAAATTTGAGTTTTTGGTTTAGAAGTTTAAAGGACCACTCAATGCAGTAGAATTACATCAGGTCCGGACTGGGACCAAAAAAAGGCTCGGGCATTTTAGGGCAAGAAGTCCCAATCCCCCCTCCGCTCGCCATTTCTTGTTTATATACATGCAGTCACACAACATACACAGCACACACACTACACAGCATTCACATACATGCAGTCACACAACATACACAGCACACACACTACACAGCATTCACATACATGCAGACACGCAAGATACACACACTACACAGCATTCACATACATGCAGATACACAACATACACACACTACACAGCATTCACATACATGCAGATACACAACATACACACACTACACAGCATTCACATACATGCAGATACACAACATACACACACTACACAGCATTCACATACATGCAGTCACACAACACACACACACACACACTACACAGCATTCAAATGCATGCAGATGCACAGCATACACACACTACACAGCATTCACATACATGCAGACACACACACTACACAGCATTCACATACATGCAGACACACACACACACTACACAGCATTCACATACATGCAGACACACAACACACATGTACACACACACACACTACACAGCATTCACATACATGCAGGCACACCACACACACACACTACACAGCATTCACATACATGCAGGCACACAACACACACTACACTGCATTCACATACAAGCAGGCACACAACACACACACTACACAGCATTCACATAGATGCAGGCACACAACACACAGCATTCACATACATGCAGGCATACAACACACACACACACTACACAGCATTTAAATACATGCAGGCACACAACACACACAAACTACAAAGCATTAACATACATACAGGCACTGTCAGGGTGTCAGGAATCAGACTGAGACGAGAAGTGCAAAAATAATCACACATTTATTCATAGCAAAAAATAATAAAAAGTCCACAAGTCAAATAACAAGCCAAGAGTCAAAACCAGAGCTGGTAGACAGACGAGCCGAGTCAGGAGCCAAAGCGAATAGTCAGACGAGCCGGAATCAGGAACAAGGAAAACAGCAGAGTCAGGAACAAGCCAGGGATCAGGAACCAGGAAGGACGTCAGGCAGCCAGGTAATACACAGGAACTCTCACAAACAGGTCTGAGACAACGCAAAGGCAAAGCATACTGAACAGAGGCCCTTTAAATAATAAGTGATGACATCACAATTCTGAGACTGCATCCTGTCTCACATGGATGATGCACACCAGTCTGGCCATAAAAGGAAGAGTAGGAAATGATCAGCATCCCCCACAATGCACCATAGTCAGGAAGAGAGGTGAGCAAAATGGCTGCCAGCAGCACATTGCAAACAACAGGGAAAAAACCCTCTGACAGGCACACAACACACACAGCATTCACATGCATGCATACAACATACACACACTACACAGCATTCACATACATGCAGGCATACAACACACACACTCACTACAACGCATTCACATACATGCAGGAATACAACACACACACTCGCTACAACGCATTCACATACATGCAGGAATATAACACACACACTCACTACAACGCATTCACATACATGTAGGCACACAACACACACACTACAAAGCATTCACATACATGCAGGCATACAACACACACACACTGCAAATAATTCACATACATGCAGGCACACAACACACACAGCATTCACATACATACTGGAACCTTCATTTTTCAGGAAGTTTAGTGAAAGGCTTAGTGTCTTTAAAACAATAAACCTGAGAGTTCTTCACAAACTATAATAGTGAGAAGATGTAATAATAAACCATCCTCCAATGAATATCTAGGGAAATTCTTATTAACCCCTAGCAATAATACTTTAACCAAAACATGACCTCTCCTGCTGTTCTGTAGACTTCACTGGTCTTCAGACTTCCTTATGCTTCTTTATTTTACTGGCGGTGGCAGAAATGCTGTGTTTCTCTCTATCTCTGGCTCTGCTGCTGCAGCCTGAGGTGAGCCACGTTTGTTTTTCCGCCCATGCTATCTGAACCAAGAAGAGATTGTGTTGCGCCAGAGCGTGACGTCCATATGATTATAATACTGCTAGGAGCCAGCCTGCAACCAAAAAGGCCCTCTGACGTCTGCTCTCTCAGATTATCATTGGAAATAGAGAATAAAGATCCTCAGCACTTTAAATAATCAATTCAGTTTTATTCACATAGGAAAAGCGACGTTTCGGGGTTGCAGCCCCTTATTCATGCTTTTCCTATGTGAATACAACTGAATTGAGTATTTAAAGTGCTGAGGACCTTTATTCTCTATTTCTATACATATAAGGACCTAGCAGTGCCCTTGGGTCACTCGTGCACTATCCCTGGAGGGTGTGCTGTTCTTGTTTGTTGTATTTCAAGATGATCATTGGAGATCGGCATTTGAGCTGAGCAACTCTCCTGTCTCCTACTCCATTTGGCTGTATGTGTCACCTGTCATGTGGACATGCCACTCATAATCACTGTGTGTAAGGGCCACAGCGGCCAGCCAGCTGGCCACATTACAGTAGTGCTGCGGTCACGTGCCATGTGTCACCTCGGTCCACTGGCTCTCAGGGTCAGACAGTCGCTGTCAACAGATAGTGTGTGGCCGCCGGGCCGGCTGGTTTTATATGAAATATGGGCTATATGCCAAATTGGCAAACATGACGTGAAAAAATAAACATTATTTCTATTAACTATTTGTTCAACAAATGTTTTGTGATTTTATCATTATGATTCATAATAATTCACAAAAAATATTGTTGAATAAATAATTAATAAAGATAATGCAGTTGTGGTGGTCGGGGCCAAACAACAGCGCGACCTACCGGGCATTCCCGACGTTCAGTCCGGACCTGAATTACATAATTAACAAGTGCATAATAAAAAGACAATTTTTTAACACCTACTCTAAATTTCAAATAAACAGATTTTTTTTGACAATTTTTTTTCTCCCATTTTCCAGCTCCCTGTACCATGTGACAGACATTAGCCAATCACAGACTAGTATACGTATACCCTTTGAGCTTGTGCACATGCTCAGTAGGATCTTGTTCCCCAGAAAATCTGAATATAAAAAGACTGAGCAAAATTTGATAATGGAAATACATTGGAAAGTGTCTTAAAACTGCATGCTTTTTCTGAATCATACAAGTTTATTTTGACTTGAGTGTCCCTTTAATGAAAATTTAAAGCTCAAATTGTATGCTCCCAACTCCCAGATGCTGCATGCCATTTTAATTTAGATGATTTGTATTTATGTTTTTAGCACTCAAAACAAATGCTCAAAGAAGCAAATAAACTTGCTTAGCATTTTAAACGTGTAACCATTAGACCAGATCTCTTGAGTGTGATATAGCCTTAGAGATAGATTTAACAACAGTCGAGCGGACATTCGCTATAGCAAATCATGTCCGCTCGACCTTGCTAAATGCCAGCAGCATATGTTGTCGTCATTTAACATTGCACAAGCATTTCTGGTGAAATGCTTGTGCAATGCCGCCCCCTGCTCATTGGCGGCCAATTAAACACTAGCAGGGACCATCAATCATCCCGATCGTATCCACCTTTTAGGTGGTGGACAAGTTAAGGAGCAGCGGTCTTATGACTACTGTTTCTTAACTTCCGTTTCAGGCGGTCCTGAAACGATGGAGCTCCGAAGCAGCATCCGCTGCTTAATAATTGGAGCCCTTAATCTCCAATCCAGTCTAAAATGTTTTTAGTGTCATCCCATGAGTAGTAATCTTCAGAAGATGAATGCATATTCGCCATTAACATAATCTAATGCAGTCAGCGAATCATAGTGGGGTTAACCACAGGTGATGTGGGACATGAGAAATCAATAGTTGTATAAAACAAGATCAAATTGAAAACTTTTAGAAATATATCTATTACATTAAACCACATAGAAAGGTCACAATTAACAGCTGGAAAAACTATCTAACCCATACTGACTATATAAAAAATATTAATTTTTTTTGATCCGGGAAATCCTGTAATAGAGTTGGCCCATCTGAAAGATAGATTAACCCCTTAATGACCGGAACATTTTTCAATTTTCTTACCCTTAATGACAATGGCTATTTTTACATTTCTGTGGTGTTTGTGTTCAGCTGTAATTTTCCTCTTACTCATTTACTGTACCCACACATATTATATACCGTTTTTCTCGCCATTAAATGGACTTTCTAAATATACCATTATTTTCATTATATCTTATAATTTACTATAAAAAATGTTATAAAATATGAGGAAAAAATGGAAAAAACACACTTTTTCTAACTTTGACCCCCAAAATCTGTTACACATCTACAACCACTAAAAAACACCCATGCTAAATAGTTTCTAAATTTTGTCCTGAGTTTAGAAATACCCAATGTTTATATGTTCTTTGCTTTTTTTGCAAGTTATAGGGCCATAAATACAAGTAGCACTTTGCTATTTCTAAACCACTTTTTTTTCAAAATTAGCGCTAGTTACATTGGAACACTGATATCTGTCAGGAATACCTGAATATCCATTGACATGTATATATTTTTTTTTAGAAGACATCCCAAAGTATTGATCTAGGCCCATTTTGGTATATTTCATGCCACCGTTTCACCGCCAAATGCGATCAAATTAAATTTTTTTTTCACTTTTTCACACATTTTGTCACAAAGTTTAGGTTTCCCACTGAAATTATTTACAAACAGCTTCTGCAATTATGGCACAAATGGTTGTAAATGCTTCTCTGGGATCGCCTTTGTTCAGAAATATCAGACTTATATGGCTTTGGGGTTGCTTTTTGGTAATTAGAAGGCCGCTAAATGCCACTGCGCACCACACGTGTTTTATGCCCAGCAGTGAAGGGGTTAATTAGGGAGCATGTAGGGAGCTTGTAGGGTTAATGTTAGCTTTAGTTTAGTGTAGTAGACAACTCCAAGTATTGATCTAGGCCAATTTTGGTATATTTCATGCCACCATTTCACCGCCAAATGCGAGCAAATAAAAAAAACCTTTAAATTTTTCACAAATTTAGGTTTCTCACTGAAATTATTTACAAACAGTTTGTGCAATTATAGCACAAATGGTTGTAAAAGCTTCTCTGGTATCCCCTTTGTTCAGAAATAGCAGACATATATGGCTTTGGCGTTGCTTTTTGTTAATTAGAAGGCCGCTAAATGCTGCTGCGCACAACATGTGAATTATGCCCAGCAGTGAAGGAGTTAATTAGGTAGCTTGTAGGGTGCTGGCAGGGTTAATTTTAGCTTTAGTGTAGAGATCAGCCTCCCACCTGACACATCCCACCCCCTAATCCCTCCCAAACAGCTCTCTTCCCTCCCCCACCCCACAATTGTCCCCGCCATCTTAGTACTGGCAGAAAGTCTGCCAGTACTAAATAAAAGGAGTTTTTTTAATTTTATTTTTTTTAAAAATGTATTCAGCTGTAATGGAGCCCTGCCTTAGCCCCCAACCTCCCTGATCCCCCACCAAACAGCTCTATAACCCTCCCTGCTACTTAATTGCCGCCATCTTGGGTACTGGCAGCTGTCTGCCAGTACCCAATTTGCCCCCAAAACAGTATTTATAAACTTTTCTGTAGTGTAGCAGCCCCCCACTCAATACCCCCAACCCCCCCAGATCCTTTTATATATATATATTTATTTTTTTTATGTTTTTGAAAAAAATTTTTAGAACTTTTTATTTTTTTCCATTGGTGTCAGTGGCTAATATGCGCGCACGCCCCAACGTGCACACGCGCGCTCCCCCACGTGCACACGCCCCCCCCACGTGCACACGCGCGCCCGCACGTGCACACGCGCGCCCGCACGCTGCCGCCTCCTTGCTACACTCCCCACGGAACACAGCACCATTGTTACCGGTGCAGAGAGGGCCACAGAGTGGCTCTCTCTGCATCGGAGGCTTGTTAAAAGGTATTGCAGGATGCCTCCATATCGAGGCATCACTGCAATACCCTGAGAGCTGCTTCCAGCACTCTCTTAAACAACTGACGTACCAGGTACGTCCATTGTCACTAACTGCTAGTTTTTGCAGGACGTACCTGGTACGTCAGTTGTCATTAAGGGGTTAAAGGGACACTAAACCCAAAAATATTTTTTCATGATTCAGGTAGAGAATACAATTTTAAATAACATTCCAATTTACTTCTATTATCTAATGTGCTTCATTCTTTAGATATCTTTTGTTGAAGAAATATAAATACACATAGGTGAGCCAATCACACGAGGCATCTATGTGCAGCTACCAATCAGCAGCTGCTGGGCATATCTAGATATGCTTTTCAGCAAATAATATCAAGAGAATGGAGCAAATTAGATCATAGAAGTAAATTAGAAAGTTGTTTAAAATCACATGCTCTTTCTAAATCATGAAAGAAAAAAAATTGGGTTTCATGTCCCTTTAAGACTAGAAGTGTATATATTTATATGTCCCAGTTACATTGTGTCCAAACATTTTATTTACTGTTTTTACATGTATTTACACTTAGAAAAAATGGTGGTTGTCTTAATTTTTTTTTTCTGTTTGTGTATTCTTTCACAAAATTTGTCCACACTACCTTATTTTATCCTTTAGAGGATAGATCCACTGATAACAATTGTATTTTCTTTCATATAATGATGATACCCCATAGGAATTTATAACATGTAGGATATACTTCCTGCCACTAGGAGGCCAAGAACCCTCACAAGAGCTTTAATCCCTCCCACTTCCAATCTCTCTTCAGTTTGTTCTTTGTCTCCCATGAGGAGGTAAAAGATAGAGGTGCCCCAGCTTCTTGTTTATAGATTATTTTATGGGAGCTCAGACCAATGTGAGACCTATCACCTAGGATATATGTCACTTAGCCTCCCCCTGTGGGATTACAGGTATTTCCTCTCAGATCCTCTAATGTACTTGTACATAACTGGATGGGCTCTCTACTGGATACAGTTATAAACATCATGCTGGTAAGCTCAGTGGAGGGTGGCTTCAGTCAGGTAAGTGATTACAGCACTTATACAGCCCATAAGCTATAAGTAGGATTTTTAAAGTATAGCATATAACCCTCCAGCAACATTATTATTATTATTATTTACTATTTTTAAAATATGTATGTCCTTTTAAGAGATCCAATTAGTGATCCCCTCAGAAACACAGCAGTTGGGGTGAAAACAGAAGGGGAAACTTATGTGAGGGTTTCTTTTATATAGGTGGCGAGAGTCCACACACTGTTACGCATGGTGTATTCATACATTCCTACCAAGAGGAACCAATGTTTCCCAAACCTCAAAAGCCTATAAATACCCCTCCCACCTCACACATACCTCAGTTTTAAAGCTTTGCCTCCTTAATAGGTGGTTGAAGCATGATGTGCTTAATTTCTTTATGAAAGGCGCTTCTAAGCTTATTGAAGCCCAGTTCCCCTCATAGTACAGTGCTTGTCAGACTGAAGTGAAGGAAGTACTGCCTCATGACACCATGTTTTCTCCTCACGGGTAAACTTTTTACAGGCTCTCTGTTAATTCGGTCACAGGGATTCATTGTCTGCCTCCCTTTACCATCAACGTTATACTCCTATTCCATTTCCTCTGCTGATATATTTCAGCACTGGTTTGGCTGTCTACTATGTGTGGATGGGTGTCTTAAAGTAAGTATATTTTCCTTTATAAAGACACTCTCAGCTATGGCTTGTATACTTTTAGCTAATTATTTTCTATGTATGTACATGTATATTAAGCCCTGGACAGGCATTATATCTCTTATAAAGAATTATATGTTGCAAATAAACTGTTACTATAATTATGGCCATATTATCTATGCCTTTCTTATTTTTATCATTAAATAAAAGGGGGCTGTTTTGTTCTTACTTACCTCTGTTTTTCACAGAGCATACAAACTCTTTATTTTAAATTTTGCGCAATGTGTTTCAGATCTAGAACTCCTGGGAGTAATTGTTCCAGTTCCCTTACAGGAATGAGGGTTGGGTTTTTATTCAAATCTCTTCATTGTTCCGAAAAAAGAAATTTCTTTCAGACCAATTTTGGATCTGAAAACTTTAAATCGATTTGTAAGAGTCCCAGCTTTCAAGATGGAAACTATAAGGACTTTTCTGCCTTTTGTTCAGCAAGGTCACTTTATGTCCACAATAGACTTACAGAATGCTTACCTTCACATCCCAATCCATCCAGATCATTATCGATTTCGGAGATTCTCTTTTCAAGAAAAGCATTACCAGGTTTTTGCTGTACCTTTTGGCCTAGCAACAGCTCTGAGAATATTCTCGGTGCCCTTCTATCTGTAATCAGAGAGCAGGGTATTGCAGCATTTCCTTATTTGGATGATATCTTGGTACTAGCTCAATCTTTTAATTTAACAGAATCTCACACAAAACAACTATTGTTGTTCCTTCAAAGACATGTTTGGCGGATCAATTTACCAAAGAGTTTCTTGACTCCTCAGACAAAGGTCACCTTTCCCTTCAGTGGCTATGTGTATGGAAGTTTTAAATCTCATAATTGCAGCATTGGACGTGATCCCCTTTGTTCGTTTTTATATAAGACCT
Source organism: Bombina bombina (assembly GCF_027579735.1). NCBI lineage: Eukaryota > Metazoa > Chordata > Amphibia > Anura > Bombinatoridae > Bombina > Bombina bombina. Next base: position 686,632,049 of record NC_069502.1, read on the forward strand.
CTTCAACTTTGCATGTTGTGCCAATAGGGCAGGGATTATACTCAGATATCACAACTGATATTCTTAAATCCCAACACACAACATTTTCTGTCTTGGTGGTTAAACCACCACTTCATTCTTCCAGGGGATTCCTTTGCTTATTCTACCTGGTCTGTGATCACCACAGATGCAAGTCTTACAGGTTGGGGAGCTGCCTGGGGGTCTCTGACAGCACAAGGAGTTTGAAATCCTCAAGAGGTGAGGTTACCAATCAATATCTTGGAACTCTGTGCTCTCTTCAGAGCTCTTCAGGCTTGGCCCCTGTTACAGAGAGAACCTTACAGTCATTTTCAGACTGACAATATCACAACAGGGGCATATGTCAATCATCAAGGGGGAACTCTCAGTTCTCTAGCTATGAAATAAGTATCTCAAATACTTTCTTGGGCGGAAATGTGTAGTCAACTGGGAAGTGGATTATCTCAGCCGTCAATCCCTGTATCCGGGGAGTGGTCTCTCCACCCAGATGTGTTCTATCATATAGTTCAAATGTGGGGCCTTCCGGAAATAGATCTGATGACCTCCAGCTTAAACAATAAACTTCCCAGGTACCTCTAAAGGTCCAGGGATCCTCAGGCAGAAGTGTTGGAGGTACTAGCAGTACCTTGGTCTTACCAGCCTGCTTACATTTTCCCCCATCTGGTCCTACTTCCCAGAGTGATTTCAAAGATCAAAATGTAACAATTTTAGGTGTTTCTTATAACCCCAGTGTGGCCTCGCAGGATTTGGTATGTGAACCTTGTACGGATGTCCAGTTGCCCGCCTTGATCTTCTGTTTCCTCAGGATGGCCTGGATACAGGTTTGTCTTGAAAGGACAAATCTCCACTCTCTCTGTGTTGTTTTACAGAAAGATTGCTCATCTTCCTGATATTCACTGTTTTGTTCAGGCTTTATTTTGACTTAAACCTGCCATTAAACCCATTTCCCCTCCCTCCTTTATCTGGTGTTAAAGATTGTGCAGGTTTCTCATTCTGAGCCTATGCATTCTTTGGACATTAAACTACTTCCTTGGAAAGTATTGTTTCTTTTGGCCATCTCTTCTGCTAGAAGAGTTTCTTAATTATCTGCACTCTCTTGTGAGTCTCCTTATCTGATTTTCCATCAAGATAAAGCTGTTTTGCGGACTTCATTCAAATTTTTACCTAAGGTAGTTCCTTCCTTGTGTCCTAATCCTAAGAATGCTTCTGAGAAATCCTTAAATTTTTTAGATGTTGTTAGAGCTTTGAAATATTATGTAGATGTAGATTTCAGACAGACTTCTAGTTTTTCTGGTTCTAGGAAAGGTCAGAAAGCCTCTGCTGTTTGTTTAGCCTCTTGGTTAAAACTTTTGATTCACAAAGCTTATTTGGAGGCGGGCCAGTCTTCGCCTCAGAGAATCACAGCTCATTCTACAAGATTAGTTGCCAAATCTTGGGCTTTCAAAAATGAAGCTTCAATTGATCAAATTTGCAAAGTGGCCACTTGGTCTTCTTTACGTACCATTACTAAATTTTGCCATTTTGATGTTTTTTTGCCTCATCAGAAGCAGCTTTTGGTAGAAAGGTTCTTTAGGCAGCTGTCTCAGTTTGATTCTAGTGCCTACAATTTGAGTTTTTTGTTTTAAAAGAGTTTATAGTTTTTTTGCATTTAATTTCTCAGCGAAAATAGCTGTTTTTATTTTATCCCTCCATTCATTGTTACTCGTGGACTTCCACATCTTGGGTGTTATATCCCATACATAACAGCTTGTGGACTCTTGCCACCTATATGAAAGAAAACATAATTTATGTAAGAACTTACCTGATAAATTAATTTCTTTCATGGTGACGAGAGTCCACGTGACCCACCTTTTTGGGGTTATGATTTTTTTGTTAAAAGCACATATTTTTTGGCTATACGTTAAACTGAGGTATGTGTGAGGTGGGAGTGATATTTATAGTCTTTTGAGGCTTGGGAAACTTTGCCTCCTCCTATATACCATACGTAACAGCTTGTGGACTTTCGCCACCATGAAATAAATGAATTTATCAGGTAAGTTCTTATATAAATTATGTTGTTTTTTTTTTTAGCAAGGCCAGAGGGGCTTTAGGACTTAAGCAATTCTCAGCAAACAGTCAGCAGTGGCTTATATGACATAAATTACATATTCCAAAGCAATACACATCACAGTTCCCTGAGAAGGTTTGGTGTTTGAATACTGGTGCAAGAGCCACACAGGATATGTTGTAAATGCCGCACAAAAAGCTATTATCTTTTGCTATAATCTGTTTTGCAAAGCATATTGCAAAAATACTTCTATTACACGTTGGAATGCACACATGCAATTTCATTTTTGTCCTTTCTCTTTTATGACTTTTTAATCCCTTAATGACCTGGTCGTTATGCCCTTAAGGACCAGCGACGTACCCTATACGTTGCTGCAGTCCTGGGTTTCTCTCTGCCGCGATCTCGCTCAAAAGAGCGAGAATGCACTATTTCTGCATGCCCCACTAGTGAGGCACTGCAGAAATAGATATGCAGAATTGTTGATGCAGAGAGGGCCACTACAAGTGTAGTGCGTAGCGGCATTTAGTGGCCTTCTAATTACCATAAAGCAATGCCAAAGCCATATATGTCTGCTATTTCTGAACAAAGTAGATCCCAGAGAAGCATTTACAACCATTTGTGCCATGATTGCATTAACTGTTTGTAAATAATTTCAGTGAAAAACCTAAAATTGTGAAAAAGTGAATGATTTGTTCTATTTGATCGCATTTGGCAGTAAAATGGTGGCATGAAATATACCAAAATGGGCCTAGATCAATACTTTGTGTTGTCTACTATACTACACTAAAGCTAAGATTAACCCTACATGCTCCCTACAAGCTCCATAATTAAAAATTAATATATACATGTCAAGGGATATTCAGGGATTCCTGATATCAGTGTTCAAATGTAACTATCGCTAATTTTGAAAAAGAAAATGGTTTGGAAATAGCAAAGTGCTACTTGTATTTATTGCCCTATAACTTGCAAAAAAAGCAAAGAACATATAAACATTGGGTATTTCTAAACTCAGGACAAAATTTAGAAACTATTTAGCATGGGTGTTTTTGGGTGGTTATAGATATGTAACAGATTTTGTGGGTCAAAGAATGTTTTTTCCATTTTTTCATCATATTTTATAAAAAAAAATTATAGTAAATTATAAGATATGATAAAAATAATGGTATCTTTTAATGGTGAGAAAAACGGTATATAATATGTGTGGGTACAGTAAATGAGTAAGAGGAACATTACGACTAAACACAAACACCGCAGAAATGTAAAAATAGCCATGGTCCTTAAGGGAAAGAAATTGAATAATGGCCTTGTCCTTAAGGGATTAAACACATTTCTGATTGTTCCATTTTTCAAAATTGTAACAATCTAGACAATTCTACCCCTTATTCAAAAGTTTTATGTCAAAATTTAATTTGAAGGATGCCATCCTTCCTTTTCCTAGACCACCTCCAGTTTCTAAATGTTTGCCTTTCAGGGCAAACTTTTGCATTTTATGGCTCTTCTGTATGGTCTATCTACAGCTTCCAGAATTTTTACGAAGGTTCTAGAAACTCTCTTGTCTGTAATAAGCTCATGTAATTCAGTGGCTCTATACCTGGACAACATATTGGATAAGGCTTTATTTTTTCCTTCAGCTGTATTTTATACTAACATTCTACCGTTGTCTAAGAGTTTCTATCATATTTACCAAGAATGAGGAGTCATTATAGTGAATATGCAGCTTTTTCGGATTAGGTGTCAAAGTTACAGTCAGTTTTCTCACAAGTACACTCAATTACAACCCATCTGTAGCTCAGTGTATGGAAATGTTGATTGTAGCATCATATGTTCTTCCTTTTGCATGGTTTCAACTGAGACCTCTTCAAATTTGTATGCTTTGACAATGGGTTTCTTCAGTAGGGATTCTTCAGTGAGACAATCTCTGTCCCGGTGGATAGTTTTCCAAACTATTTTTCTTGTGGCATCCTTTATTTGCCCCAACATGGAAACTAATGATTGCAGAAACCATCCTCTGGTTTTAGGTCTTAGGTTTTAGGACTCCACAGTCATTCAATTCAGAGAGCTCAGATATACAAGCTGGTTATTCACATCTGCACAGAATATTCAACTTTTGAAATTTACGCCAAAAAAGACCACACCTGATTTGCCATTCCATTACATATGACTTCTGAATGTGGAAGTAAGTTTGGAGTCGGAGATGCAGTGAATTGCGGTGAATCTGCCTAAGGATACAAGCGCAATATACAGTGCTGCCACACCGGACACAAGTGGTGAAGTATACCGGGCAGTTTACCCTCTGTTGGGATATTCAAGCGAGTCAGGTAATGTTTTTAAAGATTACAGAACACCATCGTGGCACATAGAATCACGTGCACCTTTATCGACTTCCAAAGACGCACTAGACATCAGCGGGAAGCTGCTGAGGGATATAAATTTTCCAGATACGAATACAAATTTGTTGAATACCATATTTCAGCCGCCTCAGCAGAGCTGTTAGTGCCGTTGACTTCAATTTAATAGGATTGTTCTTAATTAATAGTGTTGTTCAATTTTACATTTTATATAACCACTTGTTTTATCGATCTAAATATAACATATACTTATTGTTGCTAACATTATCAACCACCGGTGTTTTTTTAATTGTTCTTTTATATTGTTTTAATTTATATGGAACCCTTTTCTTATATGAGTAACTAACTTATTTTAACGATAAATTAATTATGATTCAACTGTTTGTGGTTTGCTTTGTAGCACACCTTCTGTACTGTGCACAAAGATTCCCAAAACTCCCAAGAGCCCATAAAACCCTCCCACCTTACTGGAAACTAGTTAATAGCAGGCTTGCCACAGGTGTTGTGGGTACCCGTCTCTAGCCTCCTCTTTCTGGATCATCTTTATACTTATTGTGGAGGGGGAAAGATTTTCAAATCTTCTAAAAGCTTCTTTTGAGGTGTACGATTCTATGTTTTTTTTCCTGGCTTTATTTAATTCATTATTATTATGCTTTAATCATTGTTTTGTTTTTTTCTACATTAATTCTTTTTTGCTGTGGTTTTCCTGTTACTTTGTTATGGATCATACTAAATATGTCCCCACTGCTGTGAATGTTTGTGCTTCAGAAGCTAAATCCATCTACTAATATTAAGTGTGTGTGTTTTTTGCAAGCTTGTTGATATTATTATACCTCTTGCTCAGCTTTGCAAATCTAGTATGGATCATTTATCACATTCTAATAAGACCAATGCTGCTCTTATTTCTGAGGGTAAGTCCTCTTTCTGTGTGTTCAATACAAGGGAGCACTTCAGATTTTCCTCCAGGATTTAAAGATTTTGTTCTTCTGTATCTGAACTGTTGGCTGTTAGTAGAGCATATAATGTCAGTTACTGATAATACCACCTCTAGCTTATCTGATTTAAATAGATCTAAGTCTGTTCAGCTACATGTTTCTGAATCTTCTGAGGGTGAGGTATTTTCAGATGATCAGGAGTCAGTTCCTGATCAAGAAACAGAGTCATCTTCTTTTCTGTTTAACCTTGAAAATCTTCCTTCTTTTATTTTTACCTTAGGGGTTCAGTATACTAAGGTTTCTGAGGATGTGTGTTAAGCAGTGCAATTGATTTTTAAACCTGCTGCTAAGTCTTAAAGGGACATTAAACCCAAATTGTTTGTCATTATTCAGATAGAGAATTCTTTTTTAAACAATATTCCAATTTAATTCTATTATCTAATTTGCTTCATTCATTAGATATCCTTTGTTGAAGAAATAGCAGTGCACATGAGTGAGCCAATCAGACGAGGCATCTATGTACAGCCACCAATCAGCAGCTTCAGAGCCTATCTAGATATGCTTTTCAGCAAGGGCTATCAAGAGAATGAAGCATATTAGATAATAGAAGTAAATTAGAACGTTATTTAAAATTGCGTACTCTTTTTAAATGATGAAAGAAAAAATGTGGGTTTCATGTTCCTTTAAGATTTTGTCAACTTAATTTCTAAAGAGCGGTCTAAACCAGGTATTCCATTTAAAGGGACAGTCTACACCAAAATTGTTATGGTTTAAATAGATAGATAACACCTTTACTACCATTTCCCAGCTTTGCACAACCAACATTGTTATATTAATATACTTTATAACATTTAAACCTGTAAATTTCTGCCTGTTTCTAAACCACTACAGACAGCCTCTTATCACATGCTTTTTTAATTAGCTTTTAACAACAGGAGACTGCTAGTTTATGTGAGCCATATAGATAACATTGTGCTCACGCCCGGGAGTTATTTAAGAGTCAGCACAAGACAGTACTAATTGGCTAAAATGCAAGTCAATAGATAATAAATAAAAAGTCATGTGATCAGGGGGCCATCAAAAGAGGCTTAGGTAAAAGTTAATCACAGAGGTTTAAAGTGTATTAATATAACTGTGTTGGTTATGCAAAACTGGGGAATGGGTATTAAAGGAATTATCTATCTTTTAAAACAATAAAAAATCTGGTGTAGACTGTTCCTTTAATCCTGCTTTAAAATTTAAGATGAGGTTTCCTTTGCCTGCTTCTAATATAGAGCTTTAGGAAACTATACTTAAAGTAGACTGGGCTATTTCTACTCAGACTTGACAGACTGCTATTCCTCTTAAATAGTACTTCTTTTAAAGACCCAATGGATAGAAAGTTAGAATATTTCTATAAAAAGTTTTTTTTGCAAGAACTTTTTTTCTTTTTTGAACCTGAAATTAGTATTGATTGTGTTGCCGCAGCCTCTAATCTTTGGTATGAAGGTTTGTCTGAGGAGTCTGATGGTGAAGAGTTTTTGAATTAGTTAAAATTCCTTAAAACAGCTAATGCTTTAATTTGTGATGCTGTTTTTACATTATTAAAATCAATGCCAAGATTATGACATTAGTAGTTCTGACCAGGAGAGCCTTATGGTTGAAATTGGTTATAAGAGCTCAGGGTGTTTTGGTGGTTCCTTGCCATATACAATATCTTGGTACAGGCTCCATCTTTACATTTAGCTGTATCTCATACTAACTGACATTTGTTGTTTCTTCAAAGCTTGGTTTGAGAATTAATTTTTCAAAGAGTTCTCATACTCCTCAGTCCTGGGTTATGTTCCTATGTGATCCGAAACGTCTGAAACTTATTGCAGCTTGTGTAAATCTTCAGTTTGTTCATTTTCCTTTTGTAGCTCTCTGCATGGAAGTATTTGTTGTGATGATAGCAGCTTCCTTTTCCTCTGTTTCACATAATACATCTTCAGCTTTGTATGCTTCATCAGTGGTGCAGGGATAACAATCAGTCTCAGAAGATTCTTCTGGATTTCATAACAGGACAATCCCTGTCTTGGGGGATACATCCCCAGTCCATTGTACAAGGACCATACTTTGGACTGTAATCACAACAGATGCAAGTCTTTCAGGTTGGGGTGCAGTCTGGGGGTCCCAAATGGCACAGGAAGTTTGGTCTGCACAGGAGGGGAAGTTACCAATAAATGTTCTGTAACACCATGCTATTTCCAGGGCTCTTCAAAATTTGCCTCTCCTGAAAAGAGTCTTATCTACATTTCCAGTCAGAGGTTGTCACAGTAGTGGCTTGCATCAATAATCAGGGGGGAACTTGCAGTTCTCTGTGATGAGGGAGGTGTCTCAAAATCTGACTTGAGCAGATATCATTTTTTGTTCAGTTTATGCAATTCATATTCTAGGGGTGAAAAGCTGGCAAGTATGTGTTCTCACTCCCCAATCTCTTGGTCCAGGGGAATGGTCTCTGTATCTGAAAGTTTTCATTCAGATTGTGGATCTATGTAGACTTCCAGAAATAGATCTGATGGCTTCCCAATTTAACAACAAGCTTCCCAGATACTTTTGGAGCTCCATGGATCCCTAGGCGAAATTTGTGGATTCTGTTGTAGCTCCATGGTTATTTTGTCTGGCTTACATTTTTCCTCCTCTTGTTTATTTACCAAGAGTTATAGCCAGGCTGGAGGTTTCCTCAGTAATTCTGATTGCTCCAGCTTGGCCTCTGAGAACTTGGCTTGTGATTCTAGTTCATAAGTCCAGTTGTCCTCCAGGGCTCTGTGCCATAATCTTCTGTCCCGAGGTAAAATTTTTCACCAGGATCTCAAATCACTATACTTGATGGCTTGGAGATTGAACATTTAGTTAGTTCTTAGACTCTCTGTCATTTAGACTTTGATTCAGGCTTGTAAACTGGTGACAAGGAAGATTGCATCACAAGGTTTAGAAGGCATTTATTTCTTGGTGTGTGGATCATGATTTTCCAAGAATTCTTCAATTTCTTCAAGATGGATTGGAAAAAAGGTTTATCCTCCAGTTCTTTAACCCCTTAAGGACCACAGCACTTTTCCATTTTCTGACCATTTGGGACCAGGGCTATTTTTATATTTTTGTGGTGTTTGTGTTTAGCTGTAATTTTCCTCTTACTCATTTACTGTACCCACACATTATATACCGTTTTTCTCATTGATTAAAGGAGGAGGGAAAGAGGAAAGGGGGGGGGGGGGGGTTATAGCACTCAAACCTACCTAAAGGGTAATCACATAAAATATAAACTTTATTGTATACAAGTTAAAAACAGAGAAACCTCTGTGCTCCACAAGGAAAACCCATAACCCCATAAAAAAACGTGTCTCACTCCCCTGTTTCCTGGCCGATAACAGGAAGCGTCGGCTTCAGGTGTCAGGAGTGACAAACACGGTAGTGAAAAAAACTAGATTATACAACAAACTAATTTCAGTCGTAATCCAACCTTTTTCAATGTTGACATTTGCAATGTTTTTTCAAAATGAACAAAAATCAATTATTTTTCCTATAATACCGTTTTTCTCGCCATTAAATGGACTTTCTAAAGATACCATTATTTTCATCAAATCTTATTATTTACTATAAAAAAACATTATAAAATATGATGAAAAAATTTAAAAAAAACACACTTTTTTCTAACTTTGACCCCCAAAATCTGTTACACATCTACAACCACCAAAAAACAAACAAAATAAATAGTTTCTAAATTTTGTCCTAAATTTAGAAATAACCAATGTTTACATGTTCTTTGCTTTTTTTGCAAGTTATAGGGCAATAAATACAAGTAGCACTTTTTCCAAACTACTTTTTTTTTCAAAATTAACGATAGCTACATATCTGTCAGGGATCCCTGAATATCCCTTGACATGTATATATTTTTTTTTTAGTAGACAACCCAAAGTATTGATCTAGGCCCATTTTGGTATATTTCATGCCACCATTTCACCTCCAAATGGGATCAAATAAAAAAAAAAAAAATTGTTCACTTTTTCACAAACTTTAGGTTTCTCACCGAAATTATTTACAAACTGCTTGTGCAATTATGCACAAATGGCTGTAAATGCTTCTCTGGGATCCCCTTTGTTCAGAAATAGCAGACATATATGGCTTTGGCATTGCTTTTTGGTAATTAGAAGGCCGCTAAATGCCGCTGTGCACCACACGTATATTATGTCCAGCAGTGAAGGGGTTAATTAGGGAGCTTGTAGAGTTAATTTTAGCTTTAGTGTAGTGTAGTAGACAACCCAAAGTATTGATCTAGGCCCATTTTGGTATATTTCATGCCACCATTTCACCGCCAAATGCGATCAAAGAAAAAAAATCTTTTGTCACAATTTTAGGTTTCTCACTGAAATGATTTACAAACAGCTTGTGCAATTATGGCACAAATGGTTTTAAATGCTTCTCTGGGATCCCCTTTGTTCAGAAATAGCAGACATATATAGCTTTGGCGTTTTTTTTTGGTAATTAGAAGGCCGCTAAATGCCGCTGTGCACCACACTTGTATTATGCCCAGCAGTGAAAGGGTTAATTTAGGTAGCTTGTAGAGTTAATTTTAGCTTTAGTGTAGAGATCAGCCTCCCACCTGACACATCCCACCCCCTGAACACTCCCTGACCCCCCTCAAACAGCTCTCTTCCCTCCCCACCTCACAATTGTCACCGCCATCTTAAGTATTGGCAGAAAGTCTGCCAGTACTAAAATAAAAAGCTTTTTTTTCCCATTCAATTGAATCTGCAGTGTTGGATCCCCTTTTATCCCCCAACCTCTCTGATCCCCCCCATACAGCTCTCTAAACCCACCCCGCTATCTATTTACCACCATCTTGAGTACTGGCAGCTTTCTGCCAGTACCCAGTTTGGCCCCAAAAATGTCTGTTTTTTTTTTTATAGGATATTTTCTGTAGTGTAGCTGCCCCCCTCAACATACTACCTCCCTCCCCCTCCCAGATCCCCTGCCCAACAGCCAATATGTCCCCACCTAGGCATGAATGCAAAAAACTTTGGCCGCATAAGTCGTTATTTCATCGCGTGCGTGCGCACCAGCCCGTCTCCCCCGGCCGCTTCCGCCTGCTGAGGAGAAACACTCCATAAGCGGATCAGGATGCCGGTACATCGATGGGCCGCCCACCCATCTCCTATCTGCTGCTCCCACCCACCAACGTTCGGCACCATCAATGCCCGATGCAGAGAGGGCCACAGAGTGGCTCTCTCTGCATCGGTGGCTACAAAAAGGGATTACAGTGATTACTCAGTAGCGAGGCATCACTGCAACCCCTTGAAAGCAGGTGGAAGCGATCACGATCAGGATCGCTTCCAACGCTTGAAACCCCTGAGGACGTACAGGGTACGTCCTTGGTCACTAACTGACATTTTTTGTAGGACGTACCGTATACGTCCTTGGTCCTTAAGGGGTTAAAGGGACAGATTTCGTCTGTCTTATTTCAGAATATGATAATTTAGAGTTTTGTTTAGGCTTTAGTCAGGATTAAAAATACTGTTCAAAGAGGTAAAGCACAGTGATTAATAACGGTGGTGCAAAAAAATCTGTTGAGGGCTCCACACAAGTCCCCCCAGAATACGATACAGTCCAAAAGAACAGCAGCACTCACCAATGCATCAAAATTTAAAGTTTATTGGGACACCAAGGTGAAAAAGACGTTTCAGACCTGTCAATACACATAATGCAAATATCACACCTTTATAAAGGGATAGGTATGCCAAGCCCCGCCCCTAAACTTAAATCTTTCTAGTCATAGTCACAACTATATATTAAATGTGATAGACAAGTGCAATAAAAAACTGTACCATCTAGTGACAATCAGTTCAAAATACATACACAACATATTTACAAAAGTAACAATGTTACCAAAAATTCAGTTTACACAAATACAGATACAGAATACATTTCATGATTGTATCATATTATAACATTTAAAGCAAAACAGTTCATAGTTTATTCCTAACAATTAAAGAAAAACGGATTGATCAAATTCTTTGTTCATACACATAGAACTACAGGTTTCTAATTTGTTTATCCAAAAAACATCCTTTTGCTTCAAATATAATTCTCTGTCTCCTCCCCTCCTGGGAACAGCTATGTGATCAATAATCTGGAATCTCAACTGGCAGATGATATGACCTGTCTCAATAAAGTGTTCTGCCACTGGATTTTTGATCTTTTTCTTTCTAATATCAGATCTATGTTAACTCATCCTCTCACGGACCATTCTGGTCGTCTCGCCAATATAACTCCGCCCACATGGGCATTTAATCAGGTAAATGCATAATTGGTGGTACAAGTGAACAAACCTCTGATATTGTATCTTTTACCAGGTAGATTGGTTGGGCGACATTGGTTCCCTATGGCACTTTGTAGCCCAGTTAAATAGTTCTACAACACACATAAAGTTCAGTTTGACACATAGTGAGGAGGGGATTGAATTCCTAGACACTAAGGTTTACAAATCCTTCCATTTTTTTTAAACAGACATATGTGAAACCCACAGACAAAAATAATTTGTTACAATTTGAAAGCTTTCACCCTGAGTCTCTTAAGAAATCATTACCTCTTAAAGAGTTAGGAGGATTGAATTGATTGACAAAGACATTTTGCCAAGTAATTAATTTGATGGTCTCTTAAATAATGTGGTTATTGTAAGAGCATTATAATTCTACTTTCAAATTACAAAGGTTTTTAGACATTTCTTTAAGTTTCTCCTTTGGGACACATCAGTCTCTTTATTTTATTGGCTTAGTCTCTTGATTACCAAGGTTTAATTGGAGGCGGGATAGTCTTTTCCAAAATGCATTATTGCCCTTTTTTTAAAGAATGAGGATGATTATATTAAATACAATTGCAAAGTAGCAACATACTTTCTCTAATTTCTTCCACTTTGATGTGTTTGGTAGGAAAGTCCTTCAGGCAGCAGTGTCTGGTAATTA